>NW_025858085.1:0-2578 GCF_002878395.1 Capsicum annuum
CCCTTCTTTCCAAATCTCTTCACCCCTTTCATGGGTGAAATCTTTAAGTACACCAAATCACCCACCTCAAACTCAAGATCCCTTCTCCTCACATTGGCATATGACTTTTGACGACTCTGAGCTATCTTTTATCTTTCACTAATCAACTTCACCTTCTCCGTAGCCTCATATACTGTATCAGGTCTAACCAAAGCAGATTCACCCACTTAAAACCAACCTATGGGTGATCTACATTTCCTACGATACAAAGCCTCAAATGGTGCCATCTCGATGCTAGAATGGTACCTATTGTTATATGAAAAATTGATTAGTGGCAAATGCTCATCCCAACTACCTTTGAAATCAAGAGTACATGCCCTCAACATATCTTCTAGGGTCTGAATGGTCCTCTCAGCCTGACCATCTGTCTGTGGATGAAAAGCGGAACTCAAATGAACTTGGGTATCAAGACCCTGTTAAACTCTCTCCAAAACTGAGAAGTGAACTGAGTACCCCTATCTGAGATGAGAGACAAGGGAACTCTATACAACCTGCCTAACTCTTGAATATATAATCTAGCATAATCGTTAGCTATATAAGATATATACACGGGAAAGAAATGCCTGAACTTATTCAGTCTATCTATAACAACTCAAATAGAATCATGATGATGACGCGAAAGCGGCAAACCAGTCACGAAGTCCATATTCACCTCTTCTCACTTCCAAGTGGATATACCAAACTCTTGTATCACACCACTAGGTCTTTGGTATTCTACCTTAACCTATTGGCATATTGCACACTTTGCTAGAAACCCAGCTATATCCTTCTTCATACCACTCCATTAATAGATTTCCCATAAGTCGCAGTACATCTTGGTAGCGCTAGGATGAATAGAATATTGCACGCCATGTTCTTCAACCATAATTCTATGCCAAGATCATCAACACAAGGAACACATATTCTGCCCTACAATCTCAACACACGATATCTCCTTTGAGAGAAGACCTCTACCTTTTGGTCCTTAACTGAACCATTCAGTCTGACCAAACTATCATCTAAGTCTTATTTCTCCTTCACTTTCAAAACTAAAGATGATTTGGAACTACTTTGCACCAAATTATGTCCCTTAGCAGAATCAAGCAACCTACCACCCAGTCTAGCCAAATGATGCACATAACAAGCTAACTCTTTCTTACCATCCTCTACATGAGCAACACTACCCATAGATAACCCGCTAAGGGCATCTGCTCAACACTTTATTCCTTAGAAACATGCTAAATTTTTCCTAAAACATCTTGTAGACTCTTGCTCATAGATGTGGCGCCCTACACACCAATGATCAAGACTCTACTTGATGCGGCTTATTATACTCTCTAGGACTCCTTCAACCTGGCTCTGATACCAAGTTTCTAACACTATAATTTCTCATCCCGAAGCATCACACGGTTCTTAAGGCTACAAGTTTCCCCAATCTAACCCTTTGAGCGTATTACTACATATAATAACTTATTTCGAGATAAAATAATCAAAACACTTGTACTGACTTATCAAATGATAGGAAATACAAAGAAAATACTCGGTCCAAACGACCATAATACTGGAAATCTCAATATACTAACAATCTCATAACTAGTCTGACAAAGCCTCTACTACTCCATGACTAAAGAGCCAGTGGGACAGGTCCCCAACTGACTTAAACTGAACTAAAAGTAATAATATATCTACTAAATTACTAAAATATCTGAAGATAGGTCCTCTAACCATGACAACTTACCACTGCGGAGATATAGACAAAGGTACTCAAAAATCACTGACGAGGCTGGGACTGAGCACATGAACCTACATTATAAGACAATGTAGCACATAGACGTATATGTCGATCAGCACTTGGGAATGTACTGAGTATATCGGGGTGGTCTGCATTTACATAAAACAATATCAATATTCTTTAATCAAATCATGCATGCAATTAGAAATGACTCATATAGCTTGAATAGGTCTAAAATGTAAAGCTCATAAATCATGTATAATGAAGAATGTAACACAAATCTCGTGAGTCATTATACTTGACTTTAAAATCTCTACTCCCATCTTATTCACAATACTTGAATGTTAAAGGAACTTTAAACAATGCTTTCAAACTCATACTTTTATCTCATGGAGAGTAAAACTTCTTTGAAACTCAAGGAATCAGGACTCTTCGAAACTTTAAGACTTAGGAACTTGTGACTCTTGGAATTACATACTTTGGACACTCGGGAGTTTCTTCTGACCGACATAAACCATGTGAGGTACATGGAGTCCAACGTCTTTTCCTCCTAAGGAAAAAACTTCACATTGGGGAGAGGTGCCATACTCTTGCCAGGGAGTATAACCTCAACTCAGTGATTACTATCTCGGCCTCGGGATTATAAATCTTAGTCCTATGATGGCACATAGTTTAGGGGTATGAGACCTCGAAATAATACCCAACTCGGTGCTAAATACTACGTCCATACTCAGTTCAGAACTCTTAGGTAATCCACCTCAAATAACTCAAGGGTCTATACTGAAGACCAAAATGTATAACTATTTGTTTTAATAGAACATCATTGTA
>NW_025858086.1:0-1378 GCF_002878395.1 Capsicum annuum
AATTTTTGAATTTTAAATTATATCTCATGCCTTCTTGTTTGTGGTTTTGATTATGTACATTGTTGTTGACCTGATTGGAACCATAAACAATATGGAAAGATAGTTTGAGTGCCATTACTTTCTTAGCAATATGATTATATTGATTGTGTTTTCTAGCCTTAGCATGCTTTCAATATTTCTTGGAGAAGATTAGAGGTTTGCTGTAGTATGTGAATTTTAATAATTTTCAAGCTTGCCTCCAGCTTGATGATTTGGTATTCAAGCTTGTCGTTACCATCTTTGAAGTTGTTATAGAGTTCTAGATCTCTTGTGAGCTTGATCAGTAACACTATCTTCGAAGTTGTGGCATTGTTAAAGCCCTTCAAAACACTTTCTTTAGAAGCCTTAAAGGATACATGTAGGGTCGCTGTGTATGTTTTTAGGTCAAAATGTGTTGATACATAGTCAAGATGTGGTCCCAATCGTTGAATAGCTCACTTTTATCGAGTGTTTCTCAATGAAGCTTGCTCAACCAACCTTCAAGGGATTTGATAAATTAATAAGCAAGGAGTTATGTGATGTTTGATCTAAACCGACTCTACCAAGCCTATCAAATGTTACGTAACTTCAGGCTCATTACCCTATTAAAAAACTTTGCCCAAGTTAGTGGACAAATCAAATGAGCTCAATCTGTCAGCCTTTTTACTGATCGCTCTTCTCCAATATAGATGATAAGATATCCACCATACAAAAGTCTACACCATTAGAAGAAGGCATTATTAGTGATGTACAAGGGACACAGAAGAAAATTTTCAACTTCTCTGTCTTGCTCAAGTATACAAAAAAGAAAAATTTCAACTCCTCTATCTTGCACTATTGAGCTATGTACAAGCTTGTCATATATTTCAACTCCTCTTTACATTGTTCAATAGTGCAAGATAGAGAAGTTGATTTTTTTTTTTTGAATACTTGAGAAAGATAGAAGAGTTGAAAATTTTCTTCTGTGGCCCTTATACATTACTAATAATGCCTTCTATTAATGGTGTATACTTTTGCATGGAGGATATCTTGTCATCTATATTGGATAAGAGTGATCAGCAGAAAGACTGAGAGATTAAGCTCATTTGATTTGTCCACTAACTCGAGAAAAGTTTTTTGATAAGGTAATGAGCCTGGAGTTACGTGATATTTGATAGGCTTGGTAGAGTCTATTTAGATCAAACGTTACGTAACTCCTTGCTTATTAATTTATCAAATCCCTTGAAGGTTGGTTGAGCAAGCTGCATTGAGCAACGCTTGATAAAAGTGAGCTATTTAACAGTTGGGATCATATCTTGAGTGTGCATCAACATATTTTGACCTAAAACAAACACAGCGTCCCTCTTGTACCCTTTAAATC
>NW_025858087.1:0-2305 GCF_002878395.1 Capsicum annuum
ACCCTTTTGGAATGCTTTCTAGAAGTGAGAGGTGAACTGGGTACCTCTGTCTGAAATAATAGATAATGGAACACCGTGTAATCTGACCAACTCCCTGATATAGAGTTTGGTGTAATCCTCGGCTGAATAAGAGGTATGAACTAGAAGGAAATGAGCTGACTTGGTCATCCTGTCTACAATAACCCAAACTGAATTGTGCTGATGACGAGTTTGAGGCAAACCCATCACGAAGTCCATGTTCACTTCTTCCCACATCCAAATAGGAATGGTGAACTCCTGCATAGGTCCACTAGGCTTCTGATGCTCTATCTTAACTTTCTGACATATAGAGCACTTAGCCACAAACTCTACAATATCTCTCTTCATCCCACTCCACCAATAGATTTCCCACAGATCGCGGTACATCTTAGTGGCCCCTGGATGAATAGAGTATCGCGCACCATGTGCTTCTGCAAGAATTCATTGCTTTAAGTCATCACACCTGGAACGCACAGACGACCCTGACAATGAAAAACCCCATCTCCCCCTTGGGAGAAAACCTCTACTCTCTGATTCCGAATTGACTCTTTTAGCTTGACAAGGATAGGATCCCTGTCTTGCTTGTCTTTCACCTCGGAAACTAGAGATGAATCTGAACTACTCTGAACACATACACCACCCTCCAAAGAATCGACTAAGCGAACACCTAGTATGGCGAGCTGATGGATTTCCTGAGCTATCTTCTTTTTATTATCCTCAACATGAGAAACACTACCCATGGTGAGTCTACTGAGAGTGTCGGCCACAACATTGGTGTTGCCCAAATGGTAAAGGACACTCAGGTCATAATGTTTCAAAAAATCTAACCACCTTCTCTAACGAAGATTGAGATCTTTCTGAGAAAAGACATACTGGAGACTCTTATGATCTGTAAAGACATCTATATGAACTCCGTATAGATAATGCCTCCAATTCTTCAAGGAAAATACTACGGCTGCTAACTCAAGATCATGAGTAGGATAATTCTTTTCATGGGGTTTTAACTATCTGGAGGCGCAGGCTATGACCTTACCATGCTGTATGAGGACATAACCTAGATCCACTCTGGATACATCACAATAGACCATGAAACCGTCTGAACCATCTGGAAGAGCTAGAACTGGGGTTGAGGTGAGTCGAGTCTTCAACTCCTGGAAACTCTTCTCTCAAGAATCTGATGATACGGGAAAAACAGTGAAACATGAAACAAACACTCAAAATAGTCCACAAGTTCAAGAGAATTGAGGAGCCTTTGAGTGACCCTTCTCGGATTCAAGATCTACAACAAGAACACAATGTAATGAGGTGTTTAACACCTATTTTCAGTGGACAACAAACTAGATTAACAACACAAGAATGAAGAACACGGAGAACAATAGCAATATTATTAAGAATAACAAACACACGGCTACAAGAGACAAAGGGATAGTTAGTTAGATCTTGGTTGGTATAACCTTAAGAACCCAAGAACATGTGATACTCTTAAACCCTTAACGCTACACACAACGGTTAAACTAACTCCTACGTTGACACAAGAGTGACCTTGATCTCCCAAGCATCCAACGTTTCCAAGCTTGAATCCACTACGAGTGATTCCACACTTAAGTTGATTTCCCTAGTTACTATGTTTCGGCCAAGAGGACATTCTCTCAAGAGAGGGTGTTTCAATATTCCAACTTTAAATATTCAATCAAAACTAAGACTAAAACCCTAAGAGGTTCTATTTATAGTGTATCAAAAGATAGAATGTAAAATGTCCAAAATAGCCCTTCAAGAGTAGGCTGTTTTTTGGTGTGTATTTGGGCCCTTAATTATGCTTCTCTTGCACACACTTGGATGACTTCAATACATACCCACAAGAGTCCATCTACGTGATTGGACTCATATCATCCTCCCCTTCTTGAAAAGGATTCGACCTCGAATCCATACCTTGTAAATTAAGACAAGACAACAAATTTACATCCTCATGATATGAGGGTTAGGGTTAGCAAAAAAAAAAACACATGAACATGCCATGTCGAGGCGAAACAAATTTGAAGTATAGCCATGGGTCCTTTGTTTAATCATAAAAAGATTAGTACAATTGCTACAAAGAAAGTGGCTTAGACAAGCATCAAGAAAAGAGGAAAATAGGCTGAGAGTCATCATTTTCCACCCAAAGATGGTACCGGGGACAAATGAAAAAATTAGCCAAGGGCCTAAACCGAGGCTAGCCCTTCATTCCCCTAGAATGTCACTCCCATATTCACACATAAAAATATTTTCAAACACATGATCTCTATGAAAA
>NW_025858088.1:0-1057 GCF_002878395.1 Capsicum annuum
GAATTCTTGAAGAAGCGCATAGTGCGCGATACTCTATTTATCCAGGGGACACTAAGATGTACCGCGACATGAGGGAGATCTATTGGTGGAGTGGGATCAATAGAGATGTTGCAGAGTTTGTGGCTAAGTGCTCTACATATCAGCAGGTTAAGATAGAGCATCAGAAACCTAGTAGTTCCATGCAAGAGTTCACCATTCCTACTTGGAAGTGGGAAGAAGTGAACATGAACTTCGTGACGGGTTTGCCTAGAACTCGTCATCAGCATGATTCAGTCTAGGTCACTATAGATAGAATGACCAAGTTAGCTCATTTCTTTCCTATTCGTACTTCTTATTCCACCGAGGATTATGCCAAACTCGATATGAGGGAGTTAGTTAGGTTACATAGTGTTGCACTATCTATCATCTCAGACAGAGGTACCTAGTTCATCTCTCACTTTTTCAAAGCGTTCCAAAAGGGTCTCGCTACCCAAGTCCATCTCAGCACAGCGTTTCATCCTCAGATAGGTGGTCAAGTAGAGAGGACCATTCAGACTCTTGAAGATATGCTAAGGGCGTATGCAATTGACTTCAAGGGATATTGGGATGACCACTTGCCTTTGATTGAGTTTGCATACAATAATAGCTATCATTCTAGTATTAGATGGCTCTATTCGAAGCTCTCTATGGTAGGAGATGTAGATCTCCAATTGGTTGGTTTGAAGTTCGTGAGGCCTCAGTCATAGGTCCTGACTTAGTATTTGACACCTTAGAGAAAGTTCAGTTAATCAGAGAGAGACTCCGGGATGCTCAGAGATGACATAAGTCCTATGCAGATATTCGTAGAAAGGATCTCGATTTTGAGATCAATGACTATGTCTATCTTAAGATCTCTCCCATGAAGGGAGTGAAGAGGTTTGGCAAGAAAGGGAAATTCAGTCCCCGGTATGTCGGTCCCTTCAGAATTCTCTGTCACTTCGGCAAGGTAGCTTATAAGCTTGAGTTGCCTTCAAATCTAGCCTCAGTCCATCCAGTCTTCTATGTCTCTTTGCTCAAGAAGTGCGTAGGTGACCGAGCA
>NW_025858089.1:0-2741 GCF_002878395.1 Capsicum annuum
ATCTAATTTGAATTTTTATACTAGTTTTTGAAATGGGTTCATGAGAAGAAAAAGGGAGAAAATCAACAATTTTGGTGAAAGAGGAGCTTTTAGGGATTTCTAACAATTGAGTGAATTTACCATTGAATTGTATAAGTTGTTAAAGTTGGAATTAATTTTAGATTCTTGTTAAGGAATTCAATTAGTTCCGGCCATAATATAAGATTTTTGGAATAAATTGTTAAACACTCATACGAGTCATTGATGGACACATATCTTATCCTTGTAGTTAATCGATTGGCTTGTGGATATGTGGAATTAGTGGTTGGAGGGATAAGGGCTACCTTTTTGCGGGTTAAATTGCTTGAGGCTCGGAAAGCTATCATAGATAGTTAAGCTCTAAGGTATGTAAAGCTAAACCTTCCCTCGCCACTAAGGCACCACCCTATATTTCATGCTCTTTCCCAATTTATGTTAGTATAACTCTCATGAAATACGAAAGTAGAATATTTATATTGCCTTCACATCACTCCCTTGTTCTACCATCAAGATTATAAGTATCTGTCTTTCCTTTGTGTTAAATTTCTATGATACTCCCATATTATTATAAGTTTCTATACTAGAAGTCCTTTCACTTTAAAAGTGAATAGTAATAGCATAGTTTCACTTATGTATGGTATGTAAACGATCATTATCATAACTCATATGTCATAGGACTTCAAGGCATTAATTGATAAATATTAACGACGGGAGGTTACATAGGTTTGGCTTGGAATATCGCTCAATGTGATTCTGTGCACAGAATTGAGACTAGACCACTATAGCGAGCCCAACCATTGGGCGTACCTGCCTTTGTGGTATCATTTGTATTTGAAGTCAGTTGGAAAGTCTTGTATTGGTTTTCCCTGACTCGAGCCAACATATGGCATATATGGCCTGCAAGTAGACCCTCATAGTGAGCCCCTGGGTGACGTGTACCTGATTAGAGACTGCAGTTACAGTCACACATATGAGATCATAGTAATGAGTATGTGAGCAACATATGCTTTATACTTGCCTTAGATCGCCTTCGAAAGGCCATCTTATGATCATTTGTAAAACTTATAGGATAAATGCCTTACTTAGGCAAAGTGTAGGCCCTACATTATAATGAATATTTTTCTAAATATTATATATGATGCTAATAAGGTTGGTGCATAAGTTATCAGTTCATATTGCATATGTGTTATTTGTTGGCTCATACATTTCTCACTTTACCATTTGACTCATATGACCTTTTGTACTTGTCCAGTTGTTATTCTATTTGCTTTCATACTAGTACATGTTGTTTATGTACTGACATCTCGGGCCCACCATATTTTATTATTACAGTCTCAAATTTTCAGGATAGCAGACGTCCACATTAGATTCTTTTGTCATTTCCAGCTGGTATTTTGGTGAGCTCCAACTCTCTCTGGAGCCGGTCTATGCCTAGTATTTTTGATTATATGTATAGGTCTCTGGTTGGGCATGACGGGCCTAATGCCAACTAGTCACTTGTAGTATAGTGTGTTAAACTGACTAGAGGCTTCATGGACACCGTGTAGTATTGTATAGTTTTATAAATGTAACTCCTTGTGTATATATGCAATGTTTATTGAATATCCTACTCGTTATTATCCCATAACCATATATAGGTCATATAATGCTTGTCGAGTAAGTACATGCGGTTCTTGTCCTTCATTATTATTTTGGGGCGTGACAGCTCATCTTTCACGTCTTGTTCTTCTTAAGGGATTGCATTTCTTCTTCCACTGCGCCTGCCCAACTACCACTTTTTGTGATTTGAATGGCCTATGGGTAGGTAGATGGAACATCTTCATCAGTAACTGGAAGTGCATAAGCTACCATGTCAGTAAAACGAGCAGGCTTCTGAATTTATCATCTCTGTCTTCTAACTGTAATTGGTTCTGATTGCTGGAGAGGTTCTTGGGTTGGAACTTTTTCCTCATTTGACTCTTCTTCTGCCATAGTAGAGTCAGTGGTGGTGCTTCATGCTGGGGTCACCACTGTTTGCTTAAACTCTACCTGCTTTGGATTACACTTCACCTGCTTCATAATACTATCAACTTTCTCTGGATTTACCTTGTTCAATATGACAGATTCATCAAAGGTAACATCCCTACTAATAATCGTATTTTTTGCCTCAAGACACCACAAACGGTATCCCTTCGCTGCAGCATTAAAGCCCATGAAAAGATCCTTCTTTGCTCATGGATCCAACTTTGATACAATTACATGATAATATGCAAAATAACCAAAAATAGGAAAAGTATCATAATCAGTTGCAGGTTTTCCAGACCATACCGCTAATGAAGTTTTGCCACCTATAGTAGATAATGGCAAACAATTGACGAGATATTAAGCACACGTCATAGCCTCAGTCCAAAATTTTTTGCCTAACCAAGCATTAGACAACATACAATGAACTTTCTCCATAAGTGTCTTATTCATATGCTCTGACACCCCATTCTGTTGCGGTGTTTTTCTAATAGTGAAATATCGAACTATGCCACAGTCTTGCCATACATCTAGGAATGGATTACTTTTGTATTATCCTCCATTGTCTATTCGGAGAACCTTGATCTTTCTCTCTGTCTGGTTTTCAACTTGAGCTTTCCACTTAAGGAATATCCAAGCACCTCATCCTTGTTCTTCATAGTAAATACCCAAACTCTCCTGGAAAAGTCATCAACAAAAGTGACCAAATAATACTTACCTCC
>NW_025858090.1:0-4471 GCF_002878395.1 Capsicum annuum
AAAAAAAAAAACAATACAAAAATTTCTCATATCGAATTCAAAGTTCCATGCTATTATTACTTAGTATTCATATGGCAAAGGCATAGTCTTCTTTTTTCTCTCAAATAAAAACCTCATTGGCGCCAAGTGTGAGGGAATGCTAGACGTTTGGTAATTTCTCCTCCGACCAGGATAAAAGATCCCATTGAAGCGGCTAATCCCATGCATACTATATTGACATCTGGTCGTACAAATTGCATAGTATCATAAATAGCCACCCTAGGTATTACCCAGCCCCCAGGAGAGTTTATAAACAAATACAACTCTTTGGTCTCATCCTCAATACTGAGATATACCATAATACCAATAAGTTGATTGAAAATCTCGCTATTAATACCTTGGCCTAAAAAAAGTAGTGTTTCTCCATAAAGTCGGTTGATTAGGGTAAAATTGTATTCCTTAGGAACTGTACATGCACCTTTTGATGCATACGGTTCAAAAAAATTGTGAATTTATGTATAGATTCTAGTCCTTTTTCTTTTTTTTCTAGAAAGGTTCTTTCTTACTTCTAACGAAAGGGATTTTCTTTGATTTTTCAATAAAGAGGAGTTTTGACTCCATTTTTATATTTCTATTTTCGATTTTCCAGTATAAAATTAGAAGTTATAAGAAAGGGTCATTAAACTTATTGAATTAACTTCTCATTGATGTATTCTTTCATCGAGATTTAGTCCAAACCGCGATAGTATTTTATTGTTCCTGAATGGGTCTGTTTCATCTTTTTAGGTTTATGCTCTACTCTGGGTAAAGATCCGCCCAATTTGGATTTGTACATATAGGACAAATGCTCCCATTACCATTACTTTTTTTTTTTTCAATTCATTTTATACAAGTATTTATTAGAGTTGGGATTACTTTGCTTGACAATTAGGATCTCTTTACAAATTACAAAGAAAAAATATGCATAGCAATCATAGATATCTTACCAATCCAATTGGTTTTTTTCTAAATGGAGCCTGGATACTTTATTTTTTTAGTCCAACCAAGCCAATCATAAATTATTCTAATTGATAATAGTAATATGAATCCCCTCAAAAATGGATCTAATTGCACTTCACGCTCTAAATTTTTGATGATTCAATTTATTGTTTTATCGTTCTTGGGCGAAACGGGGGATATCTCGATCGGGGGAGAGAACGGGGAAATACCATATGACCCAATATATCTGACAAGTCGCACTATACGTCAACCCAAAGTGGATTTGCCTCTCTAGGACCTCGGAAGGAAACTTTCAGAACACCAATAGGCATTAAATGAAAGAAAGAACTAAATACTATATTTCACTTTGAGGTGGAAACATAACAATTTTTTATTGTCTTTAGAATATTCATATTGTTTTTTTATCGTATTTTTTTTATCCATAGATTCTAAAAATTCATAAATAAATACAGAATGAATAAACTCAAATTATTATGAATAGGTCTTTCTAATGATAAATAAGTATGGACTCATTCGCTCATAGAAATGAGATCAACTCCCCCATTGCGTATTGGTACTTATCGAGCATAGAATAAATCTGCTTCTCTTTGTTCCTACAAATAGAATTGTTCCATTATTACCACCAGAATAGAACACCCTTGATTCGGAAATAATCGACTGAACAAGAGTGGTCCATAGGATAGTCATATTATAGTCTTTTCCAATGCAATAAAGTTACGTAGTGTCTATTTATCTTTGAGATAAGGGGTATTTCCATGGGTTTGCCTTGGTATTGTGTTCATACCATTGTATTGAATGATCCCGATTGGTTGCTTTCTATTTATATAATGCATACAGCTCTGGTTGCAGGTTGGAACGGTTCGATGGCTCTGTATGAATTAGCGGTTTTGATCCTTCTGATCCTATTCTTGATCTAATGTGGAGATAGGGTATGTTTTTTATACCCTTCATGACTCATTTAGGAATAACCAATTCATGGGGCAGTTGGAGTATCACAGGGGGGACTGTAACGAATCCAAGTATTTGGAGTTATGAAGGTGTAGCGGGAGCACATATTGTGTTTTCTGGCTTATGCTTTTTGGCAGCTATCTGGCATTGGGTGTATTGGGATCTAGAAATATTTTGTGACGAACGTATAGGAAAACCCTCTTTGGATTTGCCAAACATCTTTGGAATTCATTTATTTCTCTTAGGGGTATCTTGCTTTGGTTTTGGTGCATTTTATGTAACAGGCTTGTATAGTCCCGAAATATGGGTGTCCAATCCTTATGGACTAATGGGAAAAGTACAACCTGTCTATCCAGTATGGGGCGTGAAAGGTTTTAATCCTTTTGTTCCAGGAGGAATAGCCACTCATCATATTGCAGCAGGAACATTGGGCATATTAGTGGGCCTATTCTATCTTAGCGTCTGTCCACCACAACGTCTATACAAAGGATTGCGTATGGGAAATATTGAAACCGTCCTTTCTAGTAGTATTGCTGCTGTTTTTTTTGCAGCTTTTGTTGTTGCCAAAACTATGTGGTATAGTTCGGCAACTACCCCGATTGAATTATTTGGGCCCACTCATTATCAATGGGATCAGGGGTACTTCCAGCAAGAAGTATATCAAAGAGTTAGTGCTGGGCTAGCAGAAAATCAAAGTTTATCAAAAGCCTGGTCTAAAATTCCTGAAAAATTAGCTTTTTATGATTACATCGGCAATAATCCAGCAAAAAAAGGATTATTCAGAGCAGTTTCAATGGATAACGGGGATAGAATAGTGGTTGGATGGTTAGGACACCCTATCTTTAGAGATAAAGAAGGGCGTGAACTTTTTGTACGTCGTATGCCTACTTTTTTTGAAACATTTTTGGTCGTTTTAGTAGACGGCGATGGAATTGTTAGGGCCTATGTTCCTTTTAGAAGGGCAGAATCGAAGTATAGTATTGAACAAGTAGGTGTAACTGTTGAGTTCTACGACGGTGAACTCAACGGCATCAGTTAAAGTGATCCTGCTACTGTGAAAAAATATGCTAGACGTGCTCAATTGGGTGAAATTTTCAAATTAGATCGTGCTACTTTGAAATCCGATGGTGTTTTTCATAGCAGTCCAAGGGGTTGGTTTACTTTTGGGCATGTTTCGTTTGTTTTGCTCTTCATCTTCGGACACATTTGGCATGGTGCTAGAACCTTATTCAGAGATGTTTTTGCTGGTGTTGACCCAGATTTAGATGCTCAAGTTGAATTTGGGGTATTCCAAAAACTTGGAGATCCAACTACAAAAAGATAGGCAGCCTGATACAACATTGCTTTGGTATCTTTCTTTTTCCCTTATTTTCTTTCTTTTACTTTTATTGACATAGGGTTCCAGAGAAATCTTTATTTGAATCAACTTCATTTTTACTCTTGTTCGTTCTTTATGTGGAAGATGATAAAAAAAGAAAATAAAAAGAAACAAACAGGTATGAAAGCTATAATTGTAAACCACGATCGAATCTATGGAAGCATTAGTTTATACATTCCTCTTAGTCTCGACTCTAGGGATAATTTTTTTCGCTATCTTTTTTTGAGAACCGCCTAAAGTTCCAACTAAAAAGAACTAAAAAGGTGAAATAATTTTTCATTATCTCAGTTGAAGTACTGAGCCTCCCGATCTCAGTTGAAGTACTGAGCCTCTCGATATCGGGAGGCTCAGTACTTCAACTAGTCTCTATGTTCCTCGAATGGATCTCTTAGTTGTTGAGAAGGTTGTCCAAAAGCAATATATAAGGCGTACCCAGTAAAACTTACAAGTAAACCAGATATAAAGACGGTGACTAGGGTTGCTATTTCTATTCTTATCATATTTATATAATTTCAAGACCCCAATGGATCTATGATAGGATCGTTTATTTACAACGGAATGGTATACAAAGTCAACAGATCTCAATGAATACAATAGGATTTATGGCTACACAAACTGTTGAGAACAGTTCTAAATCTGGTCCAAGACAAATTGTAGTAGGAGATTTATTAAAACCATTGAATTTGGAATATGGTAAAGTAACTCCTGGGTGGGGAAGTACTCCTTTGATGGGTGTCACAATGGCCTTATTTGTAGTATTTCTATCTATTACTTTGGAGATTTATAATTCTTCCATTTTATTGTATGGAATTTCAATGAATTAGATCTATAAGAACCGCAAAGTCCTTACTTTTGAGTTCAAAATGAATCATTTAGAGCTCCGATTTATAGTACATTCTATTTTGTTTTGGTAGTTCAATCGTGGAATTTCTTTGTTTCTATATTTTCGGAGTATGAGTGTGTGACTTGTTATAATTGATTCTATTGATAGTACAGAGAATGAGTCTGTCATCTTGATAGAGATGGTTCTATTTCGTCAGATATTTATTCTAATATTTGGAACATGAAATAGATTAAGAAATATTAGAACTATGATTCATACTTAATATTCAGACCTCGTGTCCGGGCTCCAAAAAATTTTCAAACAAAGAATTCAAATTTCTAAAT
>NW_025858091.1:0-2440 GCF_002878395.1 Capsicum annuum
ATGATAAAAGGATTTCTAGCAGAGCACAAATTAACAAGTTAATTAATTGCAGTTAGAAGATGAAAGCATATGCAATTGCACTAATAGTATGTGGCTCTGTGGCAGCAGCTCTAGTTTTAATTTTTTGTTGTTTTTGCAAAAGTGGCAGAAAGAAAAAGAGTTACCCTGTGAGTACGCGGAATGTTACTGGTGGTTCTCCGGCTCCTCCTCCTCCTCAGCCTTTACAAGTGAACCGCGATGTTGAGAAGGGAGAAATTAAAGCCAAGAGCAACACAGCAATAAGAGATGGTGGAATGGTTGTTCTAGGTGCTGCTGCTGCAACAGCTGCCACGGCGGCCGTTGTTACTAGTGCTTACAGTGGAGGAGGTGGTTGTGGTGGTGGTGGTGGTGGTGGTGGTGGTGATGGAGGGGGAGCCAGTGGTGGCTGTGGCGGTGGCGGTTGTGGGGGTGGTGGCTGTGGAGGGGGTGGATGTGGAGGCTGTGGAGGTTAAGCATGCAGAGCGGGGTGTGCAGGCAGGTTACAACACCGGGTTCATGACTTCTGAAATTTCAATAATAAAAATGGGGATACGCTTCAGGTTAAAAAGGAATAAATACTCTTCTTTGTATGTTTTCTGCAGTGGCTACTATGTTTTATAAGGATATGTCTGTACATAATTCGTATGTAGTATGTACCATGAGATTGGAGAAATGAATGTCATTTTTTTTTCTTTGTTATATGATTTATTTGTGCAAAAACCTAACCTTTCATATTTTTAAAATATTTTTTAGGAGCACAATTCAAATCATACTTATCCTTGTTCATCAATAAAATAGAACGTTTTCTAAAGTCTTTGCTGAGAATTTTGCCGACCGCTAAATAAGAACCTATCATAATATTTCACTTATATGATGTTTGAAATGTTTTTTTTCCTTTCTTTTTGATCCATTACCCTATGGCTATGTAGGCTTGCAAAGCATAGGCTTAGACAAGTTTCATTTCTGTCAAATGATCGTCAATATTATACCAAGGGCATCTTTAGAGTATTCCGAATCAATATAGCTATTCTTTTGAGATCCCTTGTCTTTGTCGCCTACTTCTCTATAACTACAAAACAAATTAGACCGCGTTCAGCTTGAAAGCCATGGAAGCAGAGTCAATTCAGTGCTATGATCAGATCAGAGATCCATAATAGAGTTGGACCACAATGACCAAATTAATTATTTTCATGTATAAGGATCCCAGATTATCTAGTAAAAAGAAATAAAAAAGAAGTCAGTATATAACGTTAAAACTCAAAAGAAGAAACAGCCCAATTTCTAAAAGTGTATGGGCACTGAAGTTGCGCTTGAGTTGCAGAGTTGGGAACTGTATTAGGACAATAATGCCCGAGATTCATGCTGAAATATTTTTGCTATCTATTTGAGTTTTTTTTTCTCATTTTCAATTTCTAAATTCCATAGATTCTTATGCGTCCTTAAAATTAGATGTGGATAAGACTTACTGTATGCATGCTTGAACCAAATTGAATGATTTTTATTTTAAAATGGATAACTCAGTCACTACAATACAAGAAAATAAATGGCGCAACCATCAATGAAATGAGTAGAAGATCCAGAATTCCGCTATATGTTACTAAGTTACTTGTCTTCCACTCAACATCAAAGTCAAAATTATAACGACTTAAAATATATATGCTGCAATAAAAAAATATGAACATATACTTTTAAAAAAATTTAAAGTAGGCAAAAGTCTACAGTAGAGAATTTCCATCAAGTTTCCAAGTGCTAATTATTTGGTGGAATCTTATAATCTTGTTCAATGAATAAATTGACCTTGCTTAGAAAATTGAAGTTGTAGTGCATTGGTTACGCAATCTGATGCTATAAAAGCATGACAAATTAAGAGCTTTCAGTTAAGTACCAAAATTAAGAAATTAATTACATTTACAAAGATGAAAGCATACGCAGTTGCACTTATAAGCTGTGGCTCTGTGGCAGTAGCTCTAGTTTTGATTTTGTTTTATATTTGCAAAAATGGCCGAAAGAAAAAGAGCCACCCTGTCACTAGGAATGTGACTGGTGGTTCTCCGGCTCCTCCTCATCCGCCACCTTTACAAAGGAACCATGATGTCGAAAAGGGAGACATTAAACTCAAGAACAACACAACAATGAGACAATCTGCAACAGTTGCCACGGCGGCTGTGACCACTAATGCTTACAGCGGAGGAGGTGGTGGTGGTGATGGAGGTGGAATGAGTGGTGGTGGATATGGGGGCGGAGGAGGTGGTGGTGAAGGAGGGACGAGTGGTGGGGGATGTGGCGGCGGAGGTGGAGGTGGTGGTGGTGAAGGAGGAACGAGTGGAGGGGAATGTGGTGGATGCAACGGTGGCGGATTTGGAGGCTGTTGATTATAAAGTTATGTTGTAATTTGTTGAGGCGATCTACATTCTTTAACTTG
>NW_025858092.1:0-2615 GCF_002878395.1 Capsicum annuum
ATAGCTAGTTTCACCAACTTATAAACTTAGCCAGACCCTTTATATACTGATGCACAAACCTCTAAAACCTTGGGATAGAGCATCTTAACACAAAGGAAGTGATAACGAAAAAGATATAGTTGAGGATAAAGATGAAATAAAGTGTAATTTACCAAGAGAATAGCATCTCTAGTTGCCATAGCAATAATATCAGCACAAGAGACCAAGCCTTCGCATTCTGCCTCTAAATCATCTTTAATTGCATCAATAAGTTCATAACCCCTAACACTTTTATTTGGGAGTGCTTTTTTCTCACTATTATCTCCATCCAATAGAATTGATGCATCACAACCCTATATATTCATCATGTACGTAACAAAAGTATTAGTCCATTCAATTGTAACAGAAAATTGTACCACAAATATTTCATAAAGAGCATTCTATTTTATTTTCTTACATAGTCAAGCATGCTTGGTTGTGCACTTCTAAAATATTTGCATTATGTTAAAATATATCGCCACAAGGAAATACTTTTGTTCTGTTCTATGAGAAACTCTTTCTTTAGTTACACTTGAAAAAGAATAATGGGTTATTTTATTATAAGCTGTGGAAGTAGGATTTGGAATTTGTGAGTTACGTAGTCTTTTAAGTTACGAGTTTTAAATAATTAATTTGTAAAAATGATTTAACTTTGAGCTTTTAACTTTAACCGTAATGATATTACTTGACAGCCACAAAAATATTATTGCATGT
This sequence comes from Capsicum annuum, assembly GCF_002878395.1. NCBI lineage: Eukaryota > Viridiplantae > Streptophyta > Magnoliopsida > Solanales > Solanaceae > Capsicum > Capsicum annuum. The sequence goes on from NW_025858092.1 coordinate 733, forward strand.
TCAAAATCGTAAGTTTCAAAAAAATTTCATTCTTTCATTAAGCTCCATGTCAAATCAAACAACTTACCAAGGATCTTGGAAAGCTTGGATACTTGTTGGGTATTGAAGTAGCAAGATCAAAGGCGGGAATATCACTTTATCAAAGGAAGTATGTTACAGTCTTTTTAGAGCAGACTGCTGCTCCTGCCGACTTTATCAAAGGAAGTATGTTACAGACTTTTTAGAGCAGACTACTGCTCCTGCCGCCCGCTTGGCGGGCGGAGCGCTCGTTATCCTGACTTTTCTCTCTGCTGGGGCCCTCCCATTGCTATAGCCATAAGCTATGGCAGCTCCAGCTCGCAACCACAGGGGCCCGCCCCGCGAGGCCATAAACATGAGACCGGAAAAGTAGTGAATATAATAGTACTCCACTTTCATGATCAAAAAATTTGTATCCGCCACTGATACTATAGTAAGCTAAAGGGGGTCGGGTATGTGTGCGCGCATGGGGAAGAAGGGGGGGGGGGGGTAGGTTATTAGAGAGTAAACTTAAGTATGAAGAAGTAGAAAATGCAAGAGTTATATAAGTTTCTTACATTAACAAAGCAATCGTGAAACTGCAAACGAAGAAGAGCAGCTGCAATAGACTTTTCCTTCTTTGTAAAAAACCATGTTTTTACAACATTTCGGACAACACCTTCAACATCTGTCAGCCCACATTTTCCTTTGTAGAATCCAACTCTAAGTTCCCCATAGCATTCCCCAGAAAATACTACCAAAATTAATAACACAACCAATAGTGCCACTGCCTTAGACATTTTTGCCAAAAAAAAAAAAAATTCTTGTTTTTTCTTTTTTGGTTCTTCTCTCAAATATAATAATGTGGATGGAAGAAACACATTTTTGATCCTATTTATAGTATTCTGCTAAGGTTATTAAGATAATGAAGCATGAAATTCAAACAATATGTCTGCTCTGCACGACAATTTCTAACCGATTGTTATAACGTGCATTCAACTTCTTGAAGTAAATTAATGAATAGGTAGATTACATAGTCGAAGAGAATGCGTGGCGCTACTCATATGGCTTAATATATTGTATTAATTAACACCCCACATTCCGTTTCAATTTATGTGACACATTACAATTTCTGAAAGTCAAATTGACTGATCTTTAAAGCTAAATTGGATGAGATTAACTGAATATCTTAAAAATGAAATATCATATATTCAATAGTTGTACGAAATGTATTTTAAGTTGCAATGTTAGAGGCAAATATCCAAGATTTAAATTCTATGGTTCATTCTTTAGGTTTTTAGTAATGAATTAATTATAATTAAAAATTATGAGTTCAATTAATATCTAGTATTTATTGCAATTTTAATATTTTTTTACATATAAAATTGTTTTCCGCACTAAAACTACTGAGTTAAGATAAATTTAGTACTAATACATTAAATCTGCTCATGTCTCATGTCAATATGATTAAAAAAGGGAAAAGGATCAAATATATCCCTAAACTTTTTGAAAAGATTTAAATATATCCTCCGTTATAAGTTGACATATATGTCCTCGCTGTTAAAGTTTAGGAACATATATACCCCCTTTGAAAGTTAAATGATTTGCTGAAAATTTACAAACTCTTTTTTTTTAAATTTTAATTGACACATAAGCAAAATAATTGTCACACTAGAAAAAATAAACTCACCCAACTTTTTTACAATTTAAACCCGACCCATCAATTTGAATCAGCCCTTGACCCGACCCACGATTCGCACCCCTTTTAACCTCTGTAATACCTTAATCTATTTCGACGTCTCTTCTCAATCATCTAGTCAAATAAGTGTGCTACTGCTTGGAGAATTTATAATGGCAGCTTAAATTGGTGTTGTTCACCATCTCAG
>NW_025858093.1:0-1067 GCF_002878395.1 Capsicum annuum
ATTTAAGAGTTGAAAATTAATTAAATATATTTATAGCAAAGCCTTTATTAAGTATAAGACATCAGAATTAATGACAACTAATATTTTTTTATTAGTTAAGCTAGATCAACTAAATTCGACTTCGAGAAGATTTAATATTGTTTTTCCCTATATTCCTCAAATAAAATTCTAATTATACATGAACACTAATATATATTACAAAACTTATAATACCCAAAAGGCAAAAACGTGCACACCCAAAAAGGAAAAAATGTACCTTTTTGTTTTAATATTTACTTTTTTTAGTTCCAAATTCAATGGTCTTTTCCTAAAATTTTAATTATACATAAAATACTAACAAATTAGTTAAAGTTCTTATCTTATCTAAGTAACAAATCATAATATTTAACACTCCTAAATCAATTAGAATGTTACCTTATATATGAAAAAATTCTACAAGTCTATTTAAGTAATATTTTTATCATACTTTACTACAAAAATACAACCTTTCTTTTACTTATACTTTTCTTTTGAGTTTTATTGATTTTAATTTTAATTCAAGTTGTCTTCTTACATTCATTATCGTCGTCCTTCTGTGTCTCTTTATTCCTTTTAATTAATGAATTTAAAGATTCTATATGAATTATGTATAATCAACAATTGACGTTTATTGTCCCTTTTTAACAATTTGTTGTGTTTTCTATCAGTTGCAATTTTTTGAAGGAAAAATTGAACGAAACCAGCGTGTTGTCGGCGAATGAAGTAGCCAAAAAAATTAAATATTTATCTCGCTAAAAAAATTAAGGTATATATTACATGTGTGGTGATTCTCTTTTTATTGCTACAAGTTTTATTCCTTTCAAAAGTATTTGATAGTTTTTACACAAATTTTAAAGGCAACACTATATAGCACTATTATCATAATTATTTTTCTTTTTCTCTTTGAAAGGTTATTCGCTTATATTAAAAGTGTGAAGGGCCTTAGAAATATCGTTTGAACTTTTTGCCCTTCATTAAAAGTCTTTGCTTTAGACAAAATCGTATTTTTACTATTTTTCCTAATATTTAAGAGTTGAAAATTAATTAAA
>NW_025858094.1:0-1567 GCF_002878395.1 Capsicum annuum
ATGGATATTCTGTGTTAGTGTTTGGGTGTATTCAAATTTCTTTGTTTTTCTATATATTTTTTATATGTTAAAATTGAATTATGAATTTTGGTATTAGTTTGTAATGCTTGATTTTTCAAATCTGAATATTTTATTTCCAAAATTTTCTATAATTGTATTAATTTTTTCTATTTGACTCTTTCTTTTTTAATTTCCATAAACAAAAATATACATATTTTTAGTTTTATCAAGTATATACATTTTGAATATAATAAAATAAATAATGCAACATCACTCTTACGACCTTAATCATTAAAAATTAAAATAAAAAAAATATATGAATCGATGTTCAATCTTTATAACTCTTGTCGATATTCACTATCACAAGTCTATCACCACTAAATAGCTTTCATCTTATACCTTAAGTCAAATTTTAACATGGATGAAATAAGCATCGAAAATATTATAACAAAAAAAAGTATTGCGATTAATGTTTACAATGTCTTACAATATTTCTATTTGTAAACTATAATATGAAACAATAAATAATGTCATAAATATGACTACTAATTATCTTAGGGGTTATGATAATAAAAATTTTGGTGACTTTTTAGTTTCTTAACATTGAATATTAATATAATTAAGAGAAATAAATGAGTGATTTTTAATTTATTTTAATATAGAACATAAATGAGAAAAAATAAAGAAAATCCCAAAAAGAGAATAAAGATAAACTTACTTCTTGACCAAAGAAAAATGTTATATCTGTTCTTTTATTCCTACCTTTATTATCATCAATAGATTGTATATTTGAAAAACTAAAAATTTTATGTAACAAAATATCAATAAATTTTTATTTTAGCAATAAAATAATCAATTGAAGAGTATTTCATGTTTTTCTTTGATACAGAGTGTAAAATTATGTTATAAAGTCTTGTTTTTAGAGAATACATATCTTATTTTTGGAGAAATAATCAATTAAAAATTTTAAAATAAACAACAGTAAATATATATACTCACATATATTTCTTAATCACGCAAACTTCTACTTTTTGAATGGGTTCAATTTTTTGTCACAACCTTTTTAATTGACTGACATAGTTTAATGCTAGATGATGAGATGCAATTTTTTAAATTTTTTTTTTTTTGATATTTTAAGAAAATATACTCAATTGAGGCGTTTAATTATGAAAGTTGAGTTGTAGATAAGAAAATAAAATGAAAAATCATGAGGATGAAAATTAAATAAATGTGAGCTTTAATAATATACCTCAAAATTTAAATTAGAGAGAATTGAACAAAAAGAAGAAAAATGCTCCACTACTTCTAAGTGATTTATATGCTCCATTACTTTCAATAATAACCTTAAAGTTCTTGATGTCAAATAATAAACCTTCATTCAAAATTTTCTTCAATCTGTACACCAGATTTTTCCTTATTTCAACATGCATTAAATCTACCTAGCCAAATAGAGACCTTAGTGACTATCCAAAGACATAATAAAATTTTATAATTAATTAAAATGAGAACAAAATACCTTATAGTAGAAAAATCATATCCAAAGTAATAAACTCAACTCACAATTTCT
>NW_025858095.1:0-1286 GCF_002878395.1 Capsicum annuum
AAAGTAAAATCCTATTTTTCAGGAGGGTCCTGAACATAAAGTAGAATCCTAAAATCCCATTTTTCAGGAGGGTCCTGAACAGAAAGTAAAATCCCATTTTTCAGAAGGGTCCTAAACAAAAGTAAAATCCCATTTTTGAGGAGGGTCCTAAACAAAAGTAAAATCTAATTTTTCAGGAGGGTCCTGAATAGAAAATAAAATCCCATTTTCCAAGAGGGTCCTGAACAAAAACTAAAATCCCATTTGTGAGGAGGGTCCTGAACATAAAGTAAAATCCCATTTTTCAGGAGGGTCCTGAACATAAAGTAAAATCCCATTTTTTAGGAGGTTCCTAAAGAGTAAGTAAAATTCCATTTTCAGGACTTTCCAATTTTTCAGGAGCGTCCTGAACAAACAGTAAAATCCCATTTTCCAGGAGAGTCCTGAACAGAAAGTAAAATCCCATTTTTCAGAAGGGTCCTGAACAAAAAGTAAAATCCCATTTTTCAAGAGGGTCCTGAATATAAAATAAAATCCCATTTTTCAGGAGGGTCCTGAACATAAAGTAAAATCCTATTTTTTAGGAGGGTCCTGAACAAATGATAAATCCCATTTTTCATGAGGGTCCTGAACATAAAGTAAAATCCCATTTTTCAGGAGGATCCTGAATACAAATTAAAATCCTGTTTTTCTGGAGGATGCTGAACATAAAGTAAAATTCCATTTTTCAGGAAGATCTTAAACAAAAGTAAAATCTCATTTTTCCGGAGGGTCCTGAACTTAAAGTAAAATTCCAAGTTCTAAGAGGGTCCTGAACAAAAAGAAAAATCTCATTTTTGAGGAGGGTCCTGAATAGAAAGTAAAGTCCCATTTTTCAGGAGGGTCTTGTACATAAAGTCAAATCCCATTTTTCAGGAAGGTCCTGAACAAATAGTAAAATTACATTTTTCAGAAGGGTCCAGAACATAAAGTAGAATCCCATTTTTCAGGAGTGGCCTGAACAGAAAGTAAAATCCCATTTTTCAAGAGGGTCCTGAATATAAAATAAAATCCCATTTTTTCGGAGGGTCCTGAACATAAAGTAAAATATCATTTTTTAGGAGGGTTCTGAACAAAAGATAAATCCCATTTTTCAGGAGGGTCCTGAACATAAAGTAAAATTCCATTTTTCAGGAGGGTCCTGAACAGAAAGTATTGTCCTATTTTTCAAGAGGGTCCTAAACATAAAGTAAAATCTCATTTTTCAGGAGGGTCCTGAAAAGAAAGTAAAATCCCATTTTTCGGGAGGGTCCTGAATATAAAATAAA
>NW_025858095.1:1386-2276 GCF_002878395.1 Capsicum annuum
AATCCCATTTTTCGGGAGGGTCCTGAATATAAAATAAAATCCCATTTCTCCGGAGTGTCCTGAACATAAAGAAAAATCCCATTTTTCAGGAAGATCTTAAACAAAAGTAAAATCCCATTTTCAAGAGGGTCCTGAACAAAAAGTAAAATCCCATTTTTCAAGAGGGTCCTGAATATAAAATAAAATCCCATTTTTCAGGAGGGTCCTAAACATAAAGTAAAATCCTATTTTTTAGGAGGGTCCTGAACAAAAGATAAATCCCATTTTTCATGAGGGTCCTGAACATAAAGTAAAATCCCATTTTTCAGGAGGATCCTGAATAGAAATTAAAATCCCATTTTTCAGGAGGGTGCTGAACATAAAGTAAAATTCCATTTTTTCAGGAAGATGTTAAACAAAAGTAAAATCTCATTTTTCAGGAGGGTCCTGAACTTAAAGTAAAATCCCAAGTTCTCAGAGGGTCCTGAACAAAAAGAAAAATCTCATTTTTGAGGAGGGTCCTGAATAGAAAGTAAAGTCCTATTTTTTAGGAGGGTCTTGTACATAAAGTCAAATCCCATTTTTTAGGAAGGTCCTGAACAAATAGTAAAATTCCATTTTTCAGAAGGGTCAAGAACATAAAGTAGAATCCCATTTTTCAGGAGGGGCCTGAACAGAAAGTAAAATCCCATTTTTCAAGAGGGTCCTAAATACAAAATAAAATCCCATTTTTTAGGAGGGTCCTGAACATAAAGTAAAATCTCATTTTTTAGGAGGGTTCTGAACAAAAGTTAAATCCTATTTTTCAGGAGGGTCCTGAACATAAAGTAAAATCCCATTTTTCAGGAGAGTCCTGAACAGAAAGTATTGTCCTATTTTTCAGGAGGGTCCTGAACATAAAGTAAAATCCC
>NW_025858095.1:2376-4132 GCF_002878395.1 Capsicum annuum
AAATACCATTTTTCAGGAGGGTCCTGAAAAGAAAGTAATATCCCATTTTTCAGGTGGGTCCTGTACATAAAGTAAAATCCCATTTTTCAAGAGGGTCCTAAACAAAAGTAAAATCCCATTTTCAGGAGGGTCCTGAACATAAAGTAAAATCTCATTTTCCAAGAGAGTCCTGAACATAAAGTAAAATCCCATTTTTGAGGAGGGTCTTGAACATAAAGTAAAATCCCATTTTTCAGGAGGGTCCTGAACATAAAGTAAAATCCCATTTTTCAGCAGGGTCCTGAACATAACATAAAATCCTATTTTTCAAGAGAGTCCTGAACAGAAGGTAAAATCCTATTTTTCAGGATGGTTCTGAATATAAAGTAAAATCCTATTTTTTAGTAGGGTCCTTAACAGAAAGTAAAATCCTATTTTTTAGGAGGATCCTGAACATAAAGTAAAATCCCATTTTTCTGGAGGGTCCTGAACATAAAGCAGAATCCTAAAATCTCATTTTCCAGGAGGGTCCTGAACAGAAAGTAAAATCCCATTTTTCAGGAGGGTCCTGAACATAAAGTATAATTCCAGTTTTAAGGAGGGTCCTGAATAGAAAGTAAAATCCCATTTTTCAGGAGGGTCCTAAACAAAAAGTAAAATCCCATTTTTCAGGATGGTACTGAATATAAAGTAAAATCCCATTTATCAGGAGGGTCTTGAACATAAAGTAAAATCTCATTTTTCAGGAGGGTCCTGAACATAACGAAAAATCTCATTTTTCAGGAGAGTCCTGAACAGATGGTAAAATCCCATTTTTCAGGAGGGTCCTGAACATAAAGTAAAATTCCATTTTTGAGAATTGTCCTGAACGAAAGATAAATCCCATTTTTCAGGAGAGTCCTGAACATAAAGTGAAATACCATTTTTCAGGAGGGTCTTGAAAAGAAAGTAATATCCCATTTTTTAGGTGGGTCCTGAACATAAAGTAAAATCCCATTTTTCAAGAGGGTCCTAAACAAAAGTAAAATCTCATTTTTTAGGAGGGTCCTGAACATAAAGTAAAATCCCATTTTCCAAAAGGGTCCTGAAAAAAAAGTAAAATCCCATTTTTCAGGAGGGTCCTGTACAGAAAGAATGTCCCATTTTTCAGGAGGGCCTGAGCATAAAGTAAAATCCCATTTTTGAGGAGGGTCTTGAACATAAAGTAAAATCGCATTTTTCAAGAGGGTCCTGAACAGAAAGTAAAATCCTATTTTTCAGGAGGGTCCTGAACATAACGTAAAATCCCATTTTTCAGGAGAGTCCTGAACAGAAGATAAAATCCCATTTTTTCAGGAGGGTCCTGAACATAAAGTAAAATCCGATTTTTGAGGAGGGTCCTGAACATAAAGTAAAATTGCATTTTTTAGGAGGATCCTGAACAGAAAGTAAAATATCATTTCTAAGGAGGGTCCTGAATATAAAGTAAAATTCTATTTTTCAGGAGGGTCCTGAACATAAATTAAAATCCCATTTTTTAGGAGGTTCCTAAAGAGAAAGTAAAATCCCATCTTGCAGGACTTTCCAATTTTTCAGGAGCGTCCTGAAGAAAAAGTGAAATCCCATTTTTCAGGAGGGTCCTGAACAGAAAGTAAAATCCCATTTTTCAGGAGGGTCCTGAACAAAAAGTAAAATCCCATTTTTCAAGAGGGTTCTGAACAAAAGATAAATCCCATTTTTCAGGAGTGTCCTGAACATAAAGTAAAATCCCATTTTTCAGGAGAATCCTGAATAGAAA
>NW_025858095.1:4232-5080 GCF_002878395.1 Capsicum annuum
TCAGGAGGGTCTTGAACAGAAAGTAAAATCCCATTTTTCAGGAGGGTCCTGAACAAAAAGTAAAATCCCATTTTTCAAGAGGGTTCTGAACAAAAGATAAATCCCATTTTTCAGGAGTGTCCTGAACATAAAGTAAAATCCCATTTTTCAGGAGAATCCTGAATAGAAAGTAAAATCCCATTTTCTAAGAGGGTCCTGAACAAAAAGTAAAATCATATTTTTCAAGAGAGTCTTGAACAGAAAGTAAAGTCCCATTTTTCAGAAGGGTCCTGAACATAAAGTCAAATCCCATTTTTCAGGAAGGTCCTGAACAAAAAGTAAAATCCCAATTTTCAGAAGGGTCCTGAACCAAACGTAAAATTCCATTTTTCAGAAGGGTCCTGAACATAAAGTAGAATCCCATTTTTCAAGAGGGTCCTGAACATAAAGTAAAATCCTAAAATACAATTTTTCAGGAGGGTCGAGAACAGAAAGTAAAATCCCATTTTCAGGAGGGTCCTGAACATAAAGTAAAATCTCATATTTCAGGAGGGTCCTATACAAAAGTAAAATCCCATTTTTCAGGAGAGTCCTGAACATAAAGTAAAATCCCACTTTCCAAGAGGGTTCTGAATAAAAAGTAAAATCCCATTTTTCAGGAGGGTCCTGAACAGAAAGTAAAGTCCTATTTTTCAGGAGGATCCTGAACAGAAAGTAAAATCTAATTTTTTAGGAGGGTCTTGAACATAAAGTAAAATCCCATTTTTCAGGAGCGTCCTGAACATAATGTAAAATCTCATTTTACAGAAGGGTCATGAACATCAAGTAAAATCCCATTTTTCAGGAGAGTCCTGAACATAAAGTAAAAT
>NW_025858096.1:0-1596 GCF_002878395.1 Capsicum annuum
ATGGGATGAAGTGTGGACAAAAACATTTTGTAGCTGTAGCCGCACACTTGTCCATTGGCCATTTGGAAAGTTTTTTTTATCTTCCTTTATTTATACATATATTGGTAAATATATAGACACATGCATAATTGATAGTGAGGTTATTCAATAAATATTTTTTTTCTTTTAACAAAAGGCAACCAAGTGCCATATACTGCACGTTCCAAGATTTGTGCGAAAATACTTTTGCACAATTTGAGCACTTAAATTAGTAGTTGATTATTCAAATTCGGGTTCTAGCGGGATATTATTTAGAAGCTTCGCGGATAGATACTATAGCTTTGGCGTCCAGGTAGGCTAGGTTTTCCTATTTTCAGATTGAGCTTACTTACTGAAAATGTTAACTATTATGTTAGCTTTGGATAAATCCTTGTAGATGCGTATTTTAATACATATAAACTGTCTTATTTATCGGATTAGGACCCAATTCTAGTAAATTTTTTTGAAAAATTATCTTTTAATATAATATAAAATCTATTATTTTAGGATGTGAAATTAAATTGCAAAAAACTTAAAACTATCCCTTTTAATTAAGTTAATGAATGATTATTTTGACATTTACATTGTTATGATATGGTATGAATTTTAATATTTCCGTTGGGTATGATTACTAAGAGTTTTGGTTCGAGTTTGGTATCTGATTATTATTGTTACTATGAGTTTTGGTTTGAGTCCGGCATCTGATTATTAATGTTACTATGAGTTCCGGTTCGAGTTCGACATTTGATTATTATTGCTACTATGAGTTTCGGTTCGAGTCCGGCATCTGATTATGAGTTCTATATATGTGGCCTATCATTATTACCCACTATGTCCGATTCGAATTCGTCATGTGTCCTATTGTTGCTACCCTTTCATACCGGTTCAAGTCCGGTGCACATCTGGATAACTATCTTAATTTAATTAGTTATAGATTATTTATGTTTATTTTCATTACTTGTGTGTCCCACTGGCTTATGGGAGTACGACTGGGTTAATTGTCTTCTTCAGTGTGCCTAGCGGGCTTATGGGGGTCCAGTTAAGTCATGTTTGATTTAATTATTATTACTGCATTATTATTTTTCTGTATCGCTTACGTTTATTCCTTTACAGCCGTTTCGTAGCTTGGTAGTTGTTTCCCTTTCCATCCTTATTTACTAATAACTCCGATTATGTCCTTGCATTGTAGTTACACCTTTTCTGTATTAAGCTCAGTCGGTCGATGATACCTACTGAGTACCCCTTGTTTTTGGTACTCATACTATATTTCTGCATCTTTTTCCTGATGCAGATCCAGGTACTAGCAGTCGGCGTTGACGTGGTTCCTACCTTTCAGAGCTGGTTTAGAGCGGGGTGAGCTTACTGTCGTCCAAGGCTGATCCTCCTCTATCTACTCTAGTTAGTCTTTTTCACTCAAGAATACTTGTGTACATTTTAGATTTTGTCTAGTACCCTGGGTACCTGTTAGTAGTGGCTCTAGTACTGACCTTATCAGGTCTTGGGAGGGATTCATTTGTATAGTTGGTCCTTTTTCCTTCTCTCATTTTGATATAATACATATGCTTTCTTCTTAGTTTT
>NW_025858097.1:0-1054 GCF_002878395.1 Capsicum annuum
TGAGAAAGTTGTCATTTCTGAAGAATTTGATGGATATTTCTATATCTTAAAGAGAATTGTTATGAAAGCTACTCGTTTTGATGACTTGAAAATGATTATGATAGTGATTGGGATTTACTATGATGACTTATATGTTTTCACCCGATGTGTTTTACTCTATGGTGATTATGATGATTTTACTTCGAGCTACGTGAGTCTCTTATTATAGCATGCATATTTTCCTATGAATATTTGTGATATAGGACTTATATGAAAACTTGAATACAACCCCATATACTCGGTCCATATTCCATATTAATGATCCATGTATTCGTACGTGGGCTACATTTTCCCTATAATGTAGGTTCAGGTGCTCTTTCCCAGGCTTGACGTGATTCTCCGAGCACATTAGTCTACATTTTCTGCAATGGTAAGTCCTCATGGTTCGAGGACTGGTTATTTCAGATTTTGCTATTTTATTTTGGGTTATCATTTTATTCCCTGATGTTAGGGTCGGTTGGGGTCTATCCCAATGGCTCAGTCTTATACAGTTTAGTAGAGGCTTGTCAAACTAAATGGTCAGATAGATCAGTCTTGTGGAGAGGTCGTATTTTGTCACTTTCCGCATCTCTTTCATTTTGAATTATGATATTATGGAGAATATATTGATGTTTGATTATAGTAATCCTGTCGATGAGTGTTGAATGGTATGAAAATGGCTCAAAGGGTTATCTTGGGGCTACTTGTAGCCTTAAGCACCGTGTAATACTTTGGGACCCATTTTCAGGGCGTTACAAAAGAACTATGTGGATTCATTCTCATAAAGTCACAAATTTCGGCTGCAGCTAAATCACCATTCTATTGAAGTGGGACTGTCACCTAATGGTTGCCCATGAGACACATTCTCATTTAGAGGATCAGCAGGCAGGGGTGGTTGGTTATTATTTTTGCGTACATTGGCTCAGTGAGGTGGCATATTATATCACATAAATAACGAGTTAAAGCAGATAGATACAATTGTAAGCACGGTCGATCATGAAAAAAAATGATGATTCCTAACTCGTTCTGCCTCTTG
>NW_025858098.1:0-3150 GCF_002878395.1 Capsicum annuum
TAAGATTGTTTTTGCTTTAAATTTTCAATAGAAAGAAATTACAAATAAGTTTTAATAAAAAATAAATTAAATAGTTATTAGATCAACCAAATTTATAAACATATACAAATATTAAGAAAAATGTAATTTAAAATCGTTGCTATGTTTTTTCTTTTCAATTTATTGAGCTGACAAATTAATATAGCTTAAACAGACAAAAGTTTACAAATTATTTTGGGCACACATATTCTTTTATATAATTTAAATCAATAAAATTTTAAAATTCTTTCAAAAGTATGTTTTGTGATTTCTCTTTAAATGAAATAGTAAACTTAAATAAAGTATCTCTTTTTTTTTTTTGGTAAAGTAAATAAAATATCTCTTTCATTTTGTCTGGAATAGTATAATATATCTTTGGGCAATCTCTTATTTTTTTTACTGATTTTTTGTTATTTCTTTCTACTTTTTTCATTCAATTCATTATGTATATATTTAATTTTTTTTTCAAATATTTTAACTTTTTTAAAAAAATATTTTATTTTTTAATACCCAAACCCCACTAATGGGATTGCACTGATTTTTGTTGTTGTTGTTGTTATTGTTGTTGTTTGGTGTTCTTTTAAATTTTAATATTTTTTATATTATTGTTTAGATTGTACTCAATTGTTTGCTTCGATGTTATTTTGATATCTTGAAATTCTCTCTCTCTATCTATCTATCTATATATATATATATATATATATAACAATTAAAATGATGTTATTTTATGAAAAAAGAAATTTCTTTATGAAAAAAATAAAAAATTGAAATTGTGTTGTGGTTGTTTTCAAATTTTGAATACAACTTCAGAACCTCAAAGGTCAAACAGTGAATTTGTTCTCATATTTCATGATTTAAGATATACAAGCATCAACTTTTTTGGGTAGAAATACGAGACATACTTTACTAAAACTATGAAAAAAAATATGATTTTTCACTTTAGAATCAATCTTTTAATACTTAGAGTTATATAAATTAAATAAATTTAATTTTTAATTGAAGTCAAAATATTTGTGTTGATTAATTGTTATATGCACAAGTTGAGCCTCAATTTCAATCTTATTACACTTAGAGCTACAAAAATTGAAGTAGTTTAATTTTTTGATTAAAGTCAAACATTATGATATATGATTGACTAGTCATTACATCCACAAATTGATACTCCATTCCTTCTTGTAATACTTGAAGTTATACAAATTGAATCAATCCATTTATTCAATTGAAGTCAAACACATTTATTGAATTATTGTTTAATACACAAATTGAGTCCCAATTCAATCTTATAATACTTATAGTTATATAAATTAAAACTATTTAATTTTTCATTAAAGTCAAACACTAAAATTGACTAACTGTTACATAGAAATTGAGTGTCAACTCAATCCTATAGTACTTAGAGTTATATAAACTAAAGTAATACAATCTTTCATTTAAAGTCAAACATTAGGATTGACTAATGGCACATCCACAAATTGAGTCGCATTTCAATTTTTCAATTCAAGTTAGGTATTTGTTAACTACTTGTTACATTCACAAATAAAGTACCAGTTCAATCTTATAATACTTAGGGTTACGTATAAATTGAAACAATTCAATTTATTAATTAAAGTCAAATATTAGGATAGACTAATTGTTACATTCACAAATTGAGTCTTTATAATAATTAAAATTATATAAATTGAAATAATTCAATTTCTTAATTAAAGTCAAATATTAGTATTGACTAATTGTTACACCTAATGAGGCATGTTTTCTCTCTGGGCGCACGATAGCAGGGCAGCGAACGTACGCTTGCATTGAAAATGACTCCACCACGAAATGTGACATCTCCGCCACCGGTACTTATCACGCCGATGAGTGGTGTACAATAACAGCTAAGTCCGTTAATATTTAGAAAAAAAAATTTCTCACTCATTTCATCCTATCAGTAAGGAAAATGAGTTAGAGGCTACGATGGTGGTGCGACTAGACCTAGAAGGGAAGAGAATCTCAAGGAAACCTGAGGATTCGCAATTTCATCGGCGCCTTCAATTCTCTAAAGCTGGGGCTTCTTCCCACACTTAGCCTGTGGATACTATTGAAGTAAAGGCAGAACCGAAAAAAGAGCAAGTGGAATCTATAAATTGTAGCTCGCAAATGGGGAAGGCACTTGCTTATATGCCCTCAATGGTGAAAGAAGATAAGATGGTGGTGCTAGGAGGATGATATACTGATTCAGGCTAATCACTGGAGCACTGCACTGATTGGATATGTCTTGTGTGATTCTCCATATTTCAAAAGAAATGGAAAATTATATAAATCATGTGTGGAACTTTGTCTCTAAACCCCAGGTACTATGCCATGATGATGGCTATTACATCTTCAAATTTGCAACGCTAGCTTATAGGGACTTAGTGATGCATACGGGGCCGTATACATACCGAAGTAGATCATTTATCATGAGGAATTGGACACTTGACTTTGAATTTAACCATGAATTCCTGAATAAAATTCTCTTGTGGGTTAAATTACTTAGTCTACCACTTGGGTCTTGGTATACTGACTCATTGAGTAAACTTGCGAGTGTTGTGGGGAGGCCAATGTACACAGATAAAAACACTACAGTGATGGAACGTATTTCATTTGCGAGGGTATTAGTTGAGGCAGACATCTTCCATACTCTCCCTACACAGATGGAATTGAGCACTCAAATAGGGACCATACAATAGGTCATAGTTTCTGTTTGGGTCCCCAAGTTCAGTAGTGACTGCAATGTATTTGGACATAAAGTTGAAGACTACCCATACAAGAAGAAACTGAAGAAAGGAATTCAAGTTGATCCATCCCTACGACAAGCAAGAAGGAGGAGTAATCATAGGCGTAGAAGGGTAATCCAGAAATAAGAAACCAAAGAAGGTGGAAAACCCATACCTGAGCAGGTCAAAGAAACACTAACTTGTCTGACTGAGGAGGATAATGGTAAGACTATCAAGGACTAGATAGAAGATCAGCTAGGTAATTCACAACATGAGGTGAGAGTAAGAGAGCATGCAACCTATGTATCTTCTAGTCATAATGAGGAAGATAATGCAGGAATTGTTCAAAGAAAAGGGAAGAAAGTAATGGGTGAGCAGGTAGAGACTAATATTGGAG
>NW_025858099.1:0-4345 GCF_002878395.1 Capsicum annuum
GAGGAACTTTGAATTTTATTTTTAATAAAAAAAAAATGCTCCAGTATTATGCCTTTTAGGGATGTAAAAAAAAATTTATTCAGCGAGAGCGATCCCTATCATAGGATTGCCTACGTATCTTACGTAGCAAGAATCAGGTCTAATGTAGTGCACAACAAACATATTTTTTTTATTTCATTTTTTTTGAAAGTATGTGCTTTGTAAATATCTAGAGAATGAAAGAATGAAATTAATTCATTTCTTAACTCAATTGGTACCAACAATTAGTATTATGGTTGAATTATCTCTAATTACTTTCGAGCAAAAATCAAGATCAACTTAGAAGTGATCCCTATAGTTTCAAATGGTACCTCGAATATACTTAATTTTCGACAAGATCTTTTTATCTTGCCTCAATCAAGTGTTTAAAATCCTTCTTATCCTCAAGTTTCAAGTACCCTTACCACAACTAAAGTACTAATTTACTCATAATAAAAGATTTTAAATTTGAGGACATTCAAGAATCACTCACACTCAGAAAGATATTCAACGCATCAATGAGATACCATAAGCTTGACAATCATGTAACTATCCACTAATGTAAGAACACTCAAAATGGAATCATGTAGGACTTGTCATTGGTTGATATTGTAGGCTTAGGGACAGGTAGGATGATATTTGGGAGTTAAGTGATTAATTCCTCAATGAACACTGCACTGTTTCCGTGCTTTTGCTATTTGTTGCGGTTTGACGCTCGATCTTCTTTGTTGTGATTCTTTGCCCCTTGTCATGTATTTGCTTTGACTTTGTTTAAATCTTGTGCTGGAGCTTTTCCCTTTTTCTTTTCGATAAAAGTATTATTATTTTTCCTTCTTTCCTTTTATGAAGATTCTCCATCTTTGTTGGAGTTTTCTCTTTTTTTATTTAATCTTTTTTTATGGGGTTTTGCTCTTTCTTCTTTGAAGTCGTCTTTTATTTTTGTTCTCTCGGGATATACATTCTTTGCCTTTGACGCTTTTGATCTTGAGTCTTCATTTGCAACTTGTACGTATTTAGTGCGCTCAATGAAGTAGGTCAAAAGAGAGATAATGCATATAAGTACTCGAAAGGTACAGGCTCAGATGTGGTTATCCAAAGAAAAGGTTTAAGGCTCAAAGGGGGAAGTTCTAGGAATTAATGTTATTTGGTGGGTTTTGAAATGCACAATCGGATCAAAGAAGGCCTACAATCCTTTCCCAAACCAAGTGTATCTCAAAATTTTGCCTCAACAAACATTCAAGCCAAGTTCTAGATCAATAGAGCGATGCCTTTGAATTTTCAATCTAAAGCTCACCACTCAATGCACATGAAATAGTGAGGTAAGATTTATTTTAAATTTAACTTAGAACAAAAAAATTTTGCAAGTGAACTTTAGTATAATTAGAGGCATCAAAAGAATTTGTAGTTCACAATCAAGTTGGTCCACTCTATCTTATCTCATAATGCACTTAATTTTTTTTTCAATTCATATTTTTAAGTATGTTGGTACCAATTATTAGGTCAAGATTTATTTTTTTAGATGAGACCAAACTCAAAAGAAGAGTTGCCTACGTATCTTGTTGAAACAAGAACCAGGTCAAACGTAGTTCAGGAAGCTTAAAAGATGAAGCAAGAACTTTTTTTTAAAATTTTGAATAAGGTGGAAAAATTTTTATTTTTTTTCTTTTTTTAAAATCTGAATAAACACTTTCATTCTTTTTTTTTTTTTTTACTTTGGCTGAGGATTTCTTTTTTTTTTTTTTGAAGAAGAAGACTAACATCCTTTATTTTTTCAAATTGAAAGAGGATCAACGAACCTAAGAAAGGTTGCATATGTATCTCACTGAGATGAAAATCAGGTGTGCGTAGTTTGTGAAGCAGGAGACGTAAAGAAATCCACTTTTTATTTGGAAAGAAAATGATTTTATTGAATTTATTAATAATTTTTTTTTAATTTTTGAAAACAAATTGATTGATTTTTTTTTAAGGATCAAAACTTTTTTTTTTTTATCTTAAGAAAATACAACCTTCGTTTTTTAGGATGATCGAACCCATGGAGGGTTGCCTACGTATCTCACTGAGACGAGAATCAGGTGTGCATAGTTCATGCACATTGTGGCAAACTCGATAATTTAGAAAATTATTTTTTTGTCTTTTATTGTGAAAGCAAATCTAGTGCTTCATTTGAGCTTTGAAAAAGAATAGGTTTTAGAGAGCAATTTTTAGCCTTTCTTACGTTAATGAATTCCAAAGCTGGCCAACATTCGAAACAACCAGACAGTTAATGCAACTAGTAGCACAGAAAATGGATAGTCTTTAAAGAGGTTACTTTTAGACATTCAAATCTTTGTCGAGCCTCCACTAAGTCAAAAATTCATGTGATGTAAATAAAGCGGAGCCTAATAGGGATAACCATGTCTAAGTATCAGTTATGCTAGGTTTAACCTGGTGGATTTAGGTATCTAGACTGGCTGTAAAACAAGCGGACAACTCAAGTCGGCAAGGGACAACTTTACCGGTAGCAGGGCTTTCTGGCCTCACTGTTGGTCCCTTCCCATTCTAAATCATGGGCGACTACAAAATCCTTCCCAGGAGTGTTGCCACATCTCTGGTATCTCAAGTTTGGGAGCGTATACCGCATCTCCGAATATAAAGTATCTCAGAAGACTCAGATGGGTGCGTGAGAGAAGATAGTTTATATTGCAAATCAAATAATATCAAAGCAGTTAAACATGTCGGCAAATAACACATTTAGGCCAACAATATGCAATGTCAAAATTAAATAAAGCCAAACAAGTCAATATAAAAGATCAAATTCTGATTATCCCCAGCAGAGTCGCCATCTGTCACACCCCTATTTTTTACCACATCCAACCCCGCTAAGGAGTTAGTTTTGGAGAAAATGAGTTTTTTCAATTAAAGTGATGTTTTGAATAGGGATTATTTTATTTACAGAGTGGCCACTTGGAATTGAGTTTGGGTGTTCCAAGTCACCTTATTGAATCCCTAATCAAAAGGAAATGACTCTTTGTTTTATTGGTCTGCGAACTAGAAATCCGAATAAGGAATTTTGTTGGCCGAGGGAAAGGTGTTAGGCACCCATCGAGTCTCGTGGTTCTAGCACGACCGCTTTAATGACTTAAATCTGTCTTAAATTAATCTCTTGGATATATAATATTTGTTAGCCTAAAAGTTACTTCTATCCTACTTTTATTTATTTCTGAATATATTTAAAATTGTATTGATGTGTGGCTTACCGATAGTAGTACTTTTTGGCCTTTGAGGCTTTTATGGATCGCTTCATTTTTCAAAGTCTAAATAAGCACCTAATATGTTCAGAATCTACCCAACTTGATTAGATCGGCTTTAAAATGATAAGTTAGATTTTATTATAACGAATGGTCCATAGCAGGGCTTTCCAACTTCATCGTTAATTTTCACTTGTATATTAAATTATTAATTGTTTAGAGGATAAGAACCTAACTCATTCTCTTGAAAATATTTTTTAATAATAGATTTGAAAGTAATGCTCATGTCTCATTCACTCAATTTCATACTATTAAATTAATAAACTAATTCACTTCTTAAACTCTTATTCAAATCGTATCAAAGTATGGTTAACATTGATTGTTTGTTGTTGTTGTAAATCAAAGAAATAATAAGAGAGCACGTATAAACTTGGTCTACCGGGTTAATTAAAACTTACTAGTAGTTATTAATTTAAAAAGCCCGACATAAATAAAATAATAAGCAAAGAGCATGTGAGCCTAAAAAAAAAAGGTACAGTACTGTAGTATCATTTGTAATGTTTTAAAATTTCACATTTTTCATAATCCATAAATTAAAAACGTAACCATTATTTAGTATATACTTACATGCATTGTCAACTATGTTCTCCTCATTTTGTTACCACTGCTTTCTCCTCCTTTCTTATTACTTTTTCTTATTCTTGTTTCTAATGCATGCATGGTGCAAGATTTATCATAAATACTTCCTAATTACACATAGACTTAATGTAACCTTTTTAATCTTTAAACGTTATTAACTTTTAAAAACCATATCATTCGAAATTCAAAACCTAATCAACATTATTTTAAGTCAACAAACAAGTAAAAAATAAAGACGTAAAACACGAACTACGTAAAAGTAACAAATTACATACACTAGACAATATAAAAAGACCTTGCAATAATTTCATTAATTCTTCGATTCACAATAAAACTTATAAAATAAATAGCACAGGATCAAAATAAAAACCTGTGGAATGAATTAATGAAAGTATGAATAGGAATACCGGCACCGTAAACTCAAACCAAAGACCAAGATCAAACTCCAACCCTCGAACTTT
>NW_025858100.1:0-2315 GCF_002878395.1 Capsicum annuum
ACCCACCTGCGGTAATTCTTTTACAGTTTAAGTTGGGGGTATTCTAGATATTTCCCCTCTTAAACCCTTATGACCCCATGACTTAAAACACCATTGGGACTTCATTTACCCTATTTTTCTATTCTTAAGCACTCAAAAACTCTCTCAAATCTCTCTTAAAATCTTGTGTTAATCAAAGGCTAGTGTTTCCTTCAAGGAGGTCAATTAAGCCTCTAAAGAGTGATTTCTCTCCACCTTCCTCGTAATCTAACGCATGTTACTGCTCCTTCATTGTTAGTTCAATTAAAGGAATATTTTATGAATGGTTTTCATGGCATAATGGTGATATAGTTTTGGGTTTTGAATTATATGTTTGGGGTTTTAGGTTATTAATTTTTGATTTATGTATTCCCATGCTTTTACTTATGGTTTTCATATTAGAACAGTGGTTTGAACATGTGTTTGCATGGGAATGGTCAATTGGTACTTGATTTTGATTTTGAAAACTATATGCCCTTAACATGTTTGTTAAAATGTTTGAGAATGCTTTTATCACATAGTTGGACCTTCATTGAAAACTTTGCATGGTATAATATGGTAATGGAACCTAAATTGTTTTAATGGTTTTAGTGCATAAATGGTAAGACTTTGGGGGCCATGGCTTTGATTAAAAACCTTTTGGAGTACATAGGAATCCCCCTAGTAAATCTAATAATGGAACCTACGTGGTACATGGGAATCCCCTAGGTGTAGGCTAATGACATACCTTGCAATCTATAGTCTGCATGACTATACCATTTTTTGTTACCTTGGTTAATAATACATGGAATTAGTTGTTTGGTTGCGTGCTAATGGTTTTAATAGGGCAATAATGGCAGTTTTTGATAGCTAACTGTAAAGGTGTGAGTCCAATGGAAGGACACTGGAAACTTATGTTTGACGACATGAGGATTGGTCATGGAGATTATATAATTGAGGGGTAAATAGTAATCCCCCAAGTTATACTTGTATATATGTATCATGGAGAGTGAAGGGTACACAAGAATCTTCTGCCCTTATGATATCTCCGGAACGTAGGATACACAGACCGGGGACCGTTCAGGGGGTTACACTGGACCCATATAGCCTGGGGGTGGTTTTAGGATGGTTAAGCTACACAAATCTAGGTTAATGGTTTTAAATGCATGCTAAACCTGACACCCTTTCCCGTCCTGGATTTTATATATATATATATGTATGGATGTAAATGCACATAATTGTGGGGTACATACGAATCACCAAAGTTATACTTGTATATATGTATCATGGAGGATGAAGGGTACACAAGAATATCCTGCCCTTATGATATCTCCGATACATGAGGATACATGCACCGAGGCTTGTTTTGGGTATGTTTTTAAATGTATGCTAAACCTGATTCTCTTTCCCGACATAGATTATATATATATATATGTATGCATATAAATACACATGGTTATTTACTTGGCCTTAAATGTTTGCATTATTTTAGCCTTTTCCTAAGTGCATGTTAGCATTCACCCGCTAACTCATCTTCGGGTACTATATCCCCATGCGATATAGGAACTGCCCATAATATTACTCCTACTCAGTGATCGGATTCGGGAACAATTTAAAGTTTGATTGAAGTGGTAAGCTTCCACACTATGGAAGGATCCATTTAATGTTATGGTCTTGTCTTTATATCTTAATTATTTCTTAGAATATTATTTTGGCTATAGTCAAGGGCATGTCCCGACTAAATACTATTTTAATTTTGGATAGAGGCTTTGTGAGACTACTATAGGTTTGTAAAGGCAGTGTCGGCATTGGTATCAGTCTTTGCATTGGTGTTGGTATTTGGCCAATACCAGTTGACTTTATTTCATTTATGATTGTTCTATACTGTTATGTTATATATATGTTCAAAATTCATCTGACTTAAGGTGTAGGCCAGTTAAGGTTGGGTATTGGGGGTGGTCTCTGGTCCTCGATAGTCTTGAGGCACCCGACATGACTAGGCCCTGGTTTGGTTTGTGTCAGTATGGTGATGTGGTCACAAACGAGCCAAAATATGAGGTGTAATATTTTTGCATGGTTTCTCCTACACTATTTGTCGAAAATAAGGGGGACCTAAGTGCAGTCACAATCCCATGTTCTATTAGGCATTTTGATATCAATCAGGCTCTAATTGATTTGGGAGTAAGATTAAATATAATGCCACTAGTTATATACATGGTGTTGGGTTAAGGAGAACTCAAATCTACATATGCATGGTTGTTGATGGCCAATTCATCTACATAGAAGCCAGTGGGTATTTTGTTGGATTTAGAAGTAAG
>NW_025858101.1:0-1478 GCF_002878395.1 Capsicum annuum
TTCACCGTTTGAGCTTCTACATAGCTTCCCCAAGTCATTTATAACTTGCTGGGACTGAGGGTTCGGTTACTGGGCAGTTCGTTTGTTTTTTATAGTCAATTCTCTATTTAGAATTCTTCGTTGGTTCTAAATGGCCACCGATCAAACAATTCAGGGAAATGATCTCGGATGAAAATTTTGACTATTCCAGCATATTCGAAATATCGATTTTAATCTAGGTAGACCTTTGGTTCGGGTCCAATGCACTGGAGCTCATTTCGACCTATTAGTCGGAAAGTCATAAAATCAAAACTATATATGTGGGCCCCACTTTTTACCTAGATGACCTTGTATGAAAGTTTTGATGATTCCAATGGATTTGAATTGTGGTTTACACTCAAATTTCACTATTGGATCATCTATTTTGGGTTTCAAATAAGTTCTGAGGGTCAAAAACAAGATTTGATTGAGCTGGGGGTACGCATAGGCTCGGTTAGGTATTTGGTTGTCTGGAGTAGCCGGTTATTTATGATGTTATTGATATTGTTATTATCATGGTTATGATCACTATTATGGCTAGCTTATGACAGATCGGTCATGGATCCGGTATTGGGATTGAGGTATGTCTTCGGCCTTTGCTATCTTATGATTGCATTACTGTGCACGATTATTGTATGTCTATCCATATGGATTAGAAATTTTGAGTATGTTGGTATTAAATACTGATAGTATTATAATGAGGTCTAAAAATGAGAACATGACAATTTAGGTTATGTTTGAGATGACCTCCTATTTATATATATATATATATATATATATACACATATACATATATGTCTAGCTATATGAAGCCATGGTACTATCGGATATCCCTTCATTCATTGTTCAAATTGTATAGTCGTTCTTTCACCTTGTATATTATAATATATCTTTCTTTTGCTCTTTACTTGTATATTGACCTGGTATATACGGTTTAGCCTTGGCATATATTGAATGTAGTCGGAATAGGATAGTTCACCTTGATTCTTCCTTAGTCTTCTTATGTTAGACTCTTGGACATAAATATGATAGTTGTCCCTTGTTATTCTCATTGACTTATTATATGATTTATGGACTTTTGATTGTAGTTTCCATTCTGTTTATATGTTGTATATATCTACTTTATCTGTGGAGCTCAGTTGGCAGTTACCTACTGAGTACCATTCGTTTGGTACTCATACCACACCTCTGCAGCCTGCAGATCATAGTATGGTTATCGCCGCTGATGTGTGCATCGGGTAGATTAGCCCTGATTCAGAGACTTAGAGTGAGCTTCTGACGTTCAGAGTATTATTTATCTCTCTCATATGTATTAGACTAGCCTCTAAGTTGTATTAGAGGTACGTTGAATTAGTGTATTTCTCCTTGATATATCACTTTTGTACTCTTATTATGTTTAGAAGCTCTTGTACTGATACCACCAGGTTTTGGGATTTGTCTATGTATTGATCTTTATCTCA
>NW_025858102.1:0-4328 GCF_002878395.1 Capsicum annuum
TTGTATATTATTGGTCTGGCTTTATCCTAGTCTCGTATTAGATTATTGTTTATCTTCTTTTCTTATTTCTTATCTCTTGTAGAATTAGGCTTGCCTACCAAGGTTGAGTCGACGTAGGTGCCATCATGACCTCAGACCTCTCACTCGTGACCCTCCTGGTCACATGGAGGCAACTTTACCAATTATGTCAAGGATCCCCTTCTTTGTCCAAACAAATCGATTAAAAAAAACTCCAATGCCCTCTAATCATTGTGATATTTTGGTTTGTTATGTTGTTTAATCAAATAAACTAGAAAGCATGTAGAATATTAGCTTGTCATTTTATTGAATGAATACTACCTTATTTAATCAATCAGACATGTTAGAATAGGAATTGTATTGTTTATAGTGTCTTACATGAGAAAGGATTGTAATGTAAATGTACTTTCTATAAATAAGGCTTGGTGCAATCCATGCTTTTTCACATGGAATTAGAGGAAAAATTATCTTGTGCTTCGGAGCAATAATGTAGTTCATACAACTCAATAATATTCTTTTTGCACATGGTAGTAGAGGAAAATTACCATGTGCTACTAACCAGCGAATCCGAATAGTCATCGAGCTTCTTGGTTCCTCTTTTCCAGCCAGATTGCATTATTCTCCTCTTTGATAGGTGTTCTGCGAAAACTGATACCACCATGGGGTAGAGGAAAGTTCGACAAGCCAACCCTAGAAAATTACTCTAATTAACAACCGCTTCGCGCCTTGCACAACAGAGATTTTCATGCTGTTATTTTTCTGTTGAGAGTTGTTCAGCCTTACTGAACAGTTCCTACTAGGTTTCGTCAGATAGCAATCGCCAGATTTTAACTTCTTGGAGGTTGCACATCTTTTTCTACCCATCCTATTTTTTGTTATTTTCAACATTCAGGTCTATGTTTTTGTGGATACCAATAAGTTTTTGACTCCAGAAATATGGGAGTTCAAAATTCAAGTCCTATGATTACTCCAGAACTCTCAAAGAGAGGATCAAAAAACTGAAGATCCAGTCTATAGAGTCGACAAGGAGGAGATCATTTTGGAAGATCTCGACCTAAGTATATTTATTGTAATAGACTTGGACACACTCATGAAGTTTCTGCATGGTCGATACCCAAGAATGCTCATGTTGCCCAGACTATCACAATACGTAATCACCATGTTTATGTATTTGAAGTGGAAGATAATGAGTTCCCTTCATATCGAGCAAGTAAGACATCTCTACAAGTAGCCTCGGTTGCTCATCCTGATACTTCTGTTACTGGTTGTTCATTTGCTTGTGCTTCACAATGTGATACCCTTAGACTCTGGTTCATGGACTCCGACGCTTCTAATCATATTTTTTATGATAAATCACTTTTGTCAAATATTTGTTTATTTGCAGTGTTCACCTACTATTACTTTAGCAATGGGATCCAAACAAAAGCAAATGGAGTTAGACAAGCTAATCTCTTATCCTCTATCACTCTAATTTTGTTCTTTATGTCTCTAATTGTCCTTTTGATCTTGCATCTGTAACTCATTTGACCTATGCCCTAAGTTGTATCATAACATTTCTTGATGATATTTTTGTTATGCAAGACCGCGGTAAGGGACAGACAATTGATGTAGGACATGACTCACTCGGCCTTTAATACCTTACATCTCCTAGTTGCACCACAACATAAGTAATAAATTCTCCCGACCTAATTCACAAACGTTTGGGACATTCTAATTTATTCAAGCTGCGATAGATGGTGCCTAATTTGTCCACATTAGGTTGTTAGTCATGTTAACTCAGGGAACACGCCGCGCACTACCTTTTTGCATAGTGCTAAGTGTTGTGTTGAGCCTACTTTTTTATTAGTTCAAACAGATTTGATCTTGACCGATTCAATTAAGATATTAGTGTTTGTTCTATTATACAACAATTTGATAAATCCAACATTAAGATTTCAGTATTTTTTAGTTCCACTAATGATTATTCAAATGTACTTGAATTTTCCAAATGAAAGATCATTCTAATTTTTTTCCTATATTCAAGAGTTAAATGATAAAATACAAAAACAATTTGGTCATTTGGTGTTTCTATTCATACTTTAGAGTGACGATGCCTTAGAATACTTATCCTCCCAATTTCAAAAGTTTGTGACTCACCAAGGAATTATTCATCAGATGGATATCTTATCTACATGCCCCTCAACAAAATAGGGTAGCCAAGAGGAAGAACAAGCACCTTACTGAGGCTGCTCACACCCTTCTTATTTAATTGCATGTTTTGTTGCCTTTTTTGGGGCAATGCAGTGCTCACGTCTTGTTATTTAATTAACCAAATACCCTCATGTTCCATTCAATATTATTTGCTCAAACACCGTTGTAGTCTCTTCTCCTCGTGTCTCTGTGAGCATATGTTTTGCTCCCCTCGTGCTTTCAAATGTGTCATTCTTAGTGATTCTCGGGTTCAAAAGTGGTATAGTTGCTATTCACAACATTTGATGTTACACTTTTGAGTCTTGACCTTTTCTTTTGAATATGGTAACATTACTTCTATATATCCACACGTATACTACCACTAACAGTTTATGCATCTTTTTCTAATCATCCTGATATTTCCAAGATCTTTTATTTTTTTTGACAATTAGTACTATTGTATTCTCAGCAATTAAGCACTGTCAGCTACCTTCAAAGTTTGTTATAGAATATAGTTAGACTCTAGCTTTATAGTTCACTGAAGTGAAGATACCTACCAGATCATCTACTTCCTCTCTACAATTTCATGTACATCAAAAAAAATTAAGACACTAAACAGCTCTATTTCACATCAAGGATGGATTTGATTGTCTTCAAAACATCTTCCCCTCCTCTCCTTCCATACTGGTCACCATATGCATGAGGTTATTATCCTCCACCATTTCTCTAGCTCTTGCTCCCCCATCTCCCTTATAATCAGCAACTAATCAAGTTCTGTCTTTGTGAGGCTGAAAACAGGTTCCAAATCTGACATCTCCAAAATCTTACCCTATGCTAAATTTTGAGGAATCTACGATTACTTTTGTATCTCCCACCATAGTGCTACCACTCAAGTTATCATCGTTGTCTGTGTCCGACATCAAGGCTAGATGATTCAATCCATGCACCCCTGCACCCATAGTGGATTTGTTTCCTCCTACTCCATTGATTGCACTTCAAAAGGTGTACGAACATTCGTAATACTACCCAAATTATACCTTTTTTTAAATTACCATTGTATGTCATCATCACATTATGCTTTTGTATCTTCTTTTTCCTTTGTTTCCATCCTATGTCTACAAGTGAAGCACTTTCTCATCCAAGATGGTGACATGCTATGATTGACCATATATATGTTTTACATGTAAGTCGTACTTGGAAGCTTGTTCCTTTCCTTTAGGTGAATCTACTGTTAGTTGTCATTAGGTTTACATAGTCAAAGTTGGTTCGAAGGGCCAAGTTGATCAACTTAATACTTGCTTTGATGAGGGGTATTCTCAATATTTGTGCTTAATTACAGTGATACTTTCTCTCCCGTGGCTAAAACATTTGTTTATCTTTTTCTAATCCATAGTTGTTGTCCGCCATTAGCCTCTTTATCAGTTTGACAATAAGAATGATTTTCTCGATGGTGACCTTGAGGATGAAGTTCATATGTAGCAACCATTTGGTTTTGTTGCAAGGGAATCTAGTAACCTCCCGTATCAATTGCTCCGGTCACTTTATGGTCTGAAATAGTCTTCTTGAGCCTGGGTTGGGAAGTTCACCCAGTAATCCAAGTGTTTAGCAACACTCGTAGTAAAGTTGCCCTGTGT
Source organism: Capsicum annuum (assembly GCF_002878395.1). Taxonomy (NCBI): domain Eukaryota; kingdom Viridiplantae; phylum Streptophyta; class Magnoliopsida; order Solanales; family Solanaceae; genus Capsicum; species Capsicum annuum. The sequence continues at coordinate 3,822 of NW_025858102.1, forward strand.
TTTATTGGCATTCTACCCCAAATCTGTGTATTAATTTGTTGACTTATGTTAATGATATCACTATCACCAACAATGATCCGGATGGGTATCATTAATTAAAAGGAACATCTCTTTTAGCATTCCATAGAAGACTTTAACAGCTTGAAGTTTTCTAGGTATTGAGATTGTTCAATCTAGAACAAGTATTGTTATTTCACAATGAAAGTATGCCTTAGACATCCATGAGGAGACAAAATAATGTGATGTAGACTCTTAACACTCCTATGAATCCAAATGTTTAAACTCATGCCAAGACAAGGGGAGCCACTCAATAATCCAAGAAAGTATAAGCAACTGGTTGGTAAGTTGGATTATCCCACAATGACTAGAGTTAACATTTCTTCTCCGTGATAGTCATTGATGCAGTTATCCGTATTTCGCGATATATAAAGTCAGCTCCAAGCAAAGGACTACTCTTTGAAGATTGAGGCCGTGAGCAGATCATCAGATATACTGATAGATATACTG
>NW_025858103.1:0-1753 GCF_002878395.1 Capsicum annuum
TCGTCAATATATTTACCCAACATTGAGTCATGATAAAATCCATGTGGAAATCAAGTTAATATTAATTAATAGACACAAGTTAAATTCAAACTAATGTTACATGAAAATAAAAATGAGGGAGATAGATATCTACACTAATGCTTCTTTTTGGATTTTTCTAGCACAAATTCGGCGCTATGAATAATTAGAGTTTTAGCAATTATTTATGGATCTTTGGATTATGCATTTCTTAGGGAGTGATGTGTGGGTGTTAGCAATCGATCATCAATTTAGTAGGTCATATATTTGTAGAATAGGTTATAGATTTTGATGCTAGTCGTTCAATAAAACATCAAACTTTCTCCCATTGATTCTTTCGAATACCTAATAGGTTTGTTCACAATTGGTAATCACAACCACAATCTAGGAATCCCTATTTCTATGATGATACCCATGGTATAGTCAACATAGAATAACATCAAAACAAAAACCCAAACTCCGCAAAAATCATCCTAATATATGGTTAATCATTCTCCCTAAACATGAAGAGCCAATATAACAGATAAAGTGAGAAAATCCTTGAGCTTTTAAAAACTCAACTCAAACTCCTCGCACTACTAGAAAGGAACCTTCTTTCAGGTCAATTTGGTCATCAACGTAATAGTAGTGGTGAAGATTTAAATGAACCATCTGTAGTAACCTACAAAACCAATGAATCTGGTAGACCTGGCCCAATTACGAATAGCTTAAATCTTCATTGGTTCCACCATAATCAAATCATGAGATACCACATACACAAAGAATGCAACTAACTCAAGTAAGAACTCATATTTTGAGAATTTTAAAAAATGCCAATGATCTCTCAAAGTCCGGAGCACAATCCTCAATTGATGCATATGGTCCATCTTACTCCTCAAGAATACACAATCATGAAGGAATCAAAATAAGGACTAAATATGAAGTTTATCAGATCCATGAATGATTGTAGGGGAATTAGTCAACCCAAAGAACATGGCCTTAATGAGTTTTAAGGGCTATCTTTTGGATGTCCGCAGACTGAATCCCTAACTAATGGTAACCATACCTTAAGAAAGCCTTATAGAACCTTGCTATTGGATAGAGTTGGTCAAACAATCCATCAATGTTGGGCATATGATACCCATTCTTCAATATAACTATAGTAAGGTTCCTTTAATCAATACACAAATTTAGGGAACCATCCTTCTTATAAGTTCCAAAACAGAATATAATTAATCCAAAAATAAAATATGATGGAACAACCAACAATCCCACCGAATGGTATCATCCCTAATACCAATGCCAATGCTAAGGCTGACACCAATACAAATCCCGCCCATTCAAACCCGTAGCAATATGAAAAACCCTCTAACCAAAAGGGTAATAAAATATGGTTGCGACATGTCCCCAACCATGACCAAAACCAATATCCAAAATAAAATCAGAGTGTCTAAAAATATCCATAACATGAAATAGTGCCTTCCGAGATGATGGAAGCTCAGCACTTCAGTCCAAATGTTGATCCCCGAGCCATAGAAAAACATTAAAATCTACCTACAAAGAAAAATCACTAACAAATATATACAAGCTTGAATTCAAGAATGTAAATAAAATTTCAACCTAACGTAATATGCAAAATTATTCCCTGGCAATGGCACCATTTTTTGATAACGCTCAAGTTAAATGTCCAATTTAGTGTAAGGCGATGGTCGTCAATATATTTACCCAACATTGAGTCATGATAAAATCCATGTGG
>NW_025858104.1:0-1082 GCF_002878395.1 Capsicum annuum
TTTATTTTGAATGTGGTTTAGTTTGGTAACATGTGAGGTGACTTATTTACTTGAAATTGATTAAGTGTAGGTACTTGAATTTTTAATTTTTGTTTTGAATGTGATGGAATTTGGTAACATGTGAGGTGACTTAGTCACATAAAATTGATCAAGTGTAGATAATTGAAAGATGAATTTTTGTTTTGAAAGTGGTTTATTCTACTGACATGTGAAATGATTTAGTCACTTGAAATTGATTAAGTGTAGGTAGTTGAAAGGTGAATTTTTGTTTTGAATGTGGTTTAGTTTGGTAAAATGTGAGGTGACTTATTCACTTGAAATTGATTAAGTATAGGTACTTGAATTTTGAATGTGATGGAATTTAGTAATGTGAGGTGACTTAGTCACATGAAATTGATTAAGTGTAGATAGTTGAAATGTGAATTTATCATTTTGAAGGTAGTTTAGTTTGTTGTTTTGGGAGGTGACTTAGTAACTTGAAAATGTTGAAATTTAAGTGCTTGAAATGTAATTTTTTGTTTTGAATGTAGTTTAGTTTGGTAACTTGGGAGGTGACTTAGTCACTTGAAATTGATTATGTGTAGGTACTTGATATGTGAATTTATTATTTTGAAGGTAGTTTAGTTTTGTTGTTTTAAGAGGTTATTTAGTGAATTAAAAATGTCGAAGTTTAGGTGCTTGAAATGTGAATTTTTGTTTTGAATGTAGTTTAGTTTGGTAACATGTGAGGTGACTTAATCACTTGAAATTGATTAAGTGTAGATAGTTGAAAGATGAATTTTTAATTTGAAAGTGGTTTATTCTACTAACAAGTGAGATGATTTAGTCACTTGAAATTGATTAAGTGTAGGTAGTTGAAAGGTGAATTTTTTTTTTGAATGTGGTTTAGTTTGATAACATGTGAGGTGACTTAGTCACTTGAAATTGATTGAGTGTAGATAGTTGAAAGATGAATTTTTGTTTTGAAAGTGGTTTATTCTACTAACATGTGAGATGATTTAGTCTCTTGAAATTGATTAAGTTTAGGAACTTGACATGTGAATTTTTATTTTGAATGTGGTTTAGTTTGGTAACATGTGAGG
>NW_025858105.1:0-1245 GCF_002878395.1 Capsicum annuum
TCAGCCTGCCTAGGAGCCTTCAGCTGATTATTGACCCAAAACACGATCGAAACCCGGGCCTACCCCAAAACCGTGGGCTACAACACATTGATTTGGCTCGAAAATGATCTGTTCGATCCATTTCACTTGTTTGAGTACCCAAATAGCCCTGGGTGGACAAACGGTCAAAATGGCATGAACGCGGCATTTTAAGACTAAATTGATGTGCTATAGCCCTTTCTTTCGGGGATGGGCTCAGGGTTCGAGCATGCTATGGGCTGAAAATTGACCGAAACATGCCAGGGAGGTTGGGGAATGTTCCAGTGTGGTCCATTTAAATTTTTGTGGCCATTTGGGTGGACAAACAGGCGAACGGGAATTTTCGAGCCAAATTGGTGTGCTATACCCTATGGTTTCGAGGGTGGGTTTGGGATCCTAGTGTGTTGTAGGCCAAAAATTGATTGTGGTATGCCATGGAGGTTGGGGATTATCTCAGTGTGGTTCGTTTAAATTTCTGTAGCCATTTGGGTGGACAAACGGGCAAAATAGCGAGAACGAAGCATTTTTGGGCCAAATTGGTGTGCTATAGCCCATGATTTTGGGGGTGGGCCTAGGGTCTAGGCATGCTATCAGCTGAAAATCGATCGAGGCATGTCAGGGAGGTAGGGGATTGTCCCAGTGTAGTACTTTTAAATTTTTGTGGCCATTTGGATTGACAAAAGGGCGAAACAGTGCGAAAAGGGCATTTTCAAGCCAAATCGATGTGCTATAGCCCATGATTTCGGGGGTGGTCCCGGGGTTCGAGCGTGTTGTGGGCTAAAAATTGATCAGGTCATGCTAAGGAGGTTTGGGATCATACTAGTGTGGTACGTTTAAATTTTCGTGGCCATTTGGGTGGATAAACGGGTGAAATAGCACGAACGGGGCATTTTCGGGCCAAATCGATGTGCTATAGCCCTTGTTTTGGGTGTGGGCCTAGAGTTTGGGCGTGCTGTGTGCCAAAATAGACTGGGGCGGGCTTTGGATGTTGAGGATCATCCCAGTGTGGTCCATTTAAATTTTTGTGTTTATTTGGGTAGATAAATAGGTAAAACATCTCGAACGGGGCGTTTTATGGCTAAATCGATGTGCTATAACCCACAATTTTAGGGTGGTCCCGAGTTTCGGGTATTTTGTGGGCCACAAATTGACTGGCGCATGCCATGGAGGTTGGGGATTGTCCCAATATGGTTCATTTAAATATTCGTGGTTATTTGTGTAGACAAT
>NW_025858106.1:0-2570 GCF_002878395.1 Capsicum annuum
GAGAGAGAGATAGATAGATAGATAGATAGATAGATAGATAGATAGATAGATAGATAAAATCATCTATCTAATTTTAAATAATCAAAGATTGCACATGCAAGGCACGTGTGGTTATACTAGTTATACTAAATATAATATTATTCATTTTAAGTAGCAATTTTTTTTGAAAATTAGAAATATCTTTTACAAATATAAATACTTTGTAATATATATATTACAACAACAAACTTAGTCTATTCCTACAAAGTGAAATCTGGAAAAAGAGATATTATATTCTCTTATTTATAAGAGGCAGTTTAGCAGCTGAAGCAAGCAAGAGGACGACATGTCTGCTTCAGCTGCTTCAATTGTGATGTTACGGTATCACCCCTAATTAATTATTATAAGTTATTTATGCATTAAAAAATTAATAATATTTAATAAAAAATAAAATAAACATTTATGACGTGTCTGCTTCAGCTGCTTCAATCGTAATTTACTATAGTGTCCCTAATTAATTATTATATCTCTAATTAAATATTATAAGTTATTTAAATAAAAAAAATTAATTAGAAAAAATAAAATAGATATTTATGACATGTCTGCTTCAGCTGCTTCAACCATAATTTTACTGTATCATTCTTAATTAATTATTATAAGTCACCTAAGCATTAAAAAATTAATAATATTTAATAAAAAATAAAATAGACATAAACTAAAAATTAACTCTTGATGTTTTAAATTAACTTGACGACTTATATGAGACCTTCTTAATTTTTTTTCACAGGTATTTCTTCAAAGTAATTTTGATAAAGGGAGCTCATCAGCTGAAGCAGGCAGCAGATCGACATGCATGTTTCCGCTTTGTAAGTGAAGAGTGAGAAACGCTACTAAATATAAGTAAGTATTAATATAATACTACTATAGTAAGAATAATAGAAACAGAATAATTGTCTGAATTTAATCGTAAATTTACTGTATTGCCGAAAATTAATTATTATTATTTGAAAATTACATAAAAAAGTATTAAAAACTACAATAGTTAACAACTTTAAATATCTAAAAACATATTAAAAATATAATTAATTATCTTAATTTTATTTGTATCATATAAATTGAAGAAAAAAATAATTTATGTTGGGCCCGTACTAGCACAAGCCTTTGGTATCTAGTATTAAAAAGTAAATGAGCCTAAAATAGTCAAATTCTCTTTTAAATAATGTGTATTGTGTAAAAAATAAACAAATATTATTTGAAGGGAATGATAATTTTTTTCTTTTTAAATTTAGACAAGTTGCTACCTTTGTTTCTATTTTCATGTTGTAATTATTTGTAGAGACGGATCCAGGATCCAAACTCTCCGGGTGTCAAGTGAATCAGTGTCTAGAAGTCAAGAAATAGAGCTGAAATCGTGATTTGAAAATTGAGAGAATAGCGATAGGACTTTTTAAAATTTGGATGAGAGAGAATAAATTATTTTTTAACAACTAAAGAAATTTAAAAGAAAAGGTCAAAAATAATAATTATTTGTATAATTAAGAACTGTAATTAACATAATATTATGCAAAACATAATTATGCTTGCTAAGTAGCTGGCATTGCCGCATTGCTTTAAAAAAATCTGTTGATGCCAGCAAAGGTCGAACCCGACCTTAGGGCCACTAAAATCGCGTGTTACCACTTGCATTAGATACTACTTTGGTGTAGAAGGTGACGAGTATTATTTGAATATATCATTGTATATTTCTTTAAAAGAATATTTGCTGCCAATAAAGGTCGAATCTGCGATCTTTGAGCCATTAAAAACGCGTCTTACCACTTGTATTGAATATCACTTTAGTATTATGAATGTCAGTTTTATTATTTAAATATATCAATGTATATATATCTTAGTCGAAATTTAAAGGTAGTGTGACACCCCTGATTATTTGATTATCGACTTTGCACGTCATTCCATTTTGAATCATGTGATCAATGACGTCTCCATCTCTCATGTCCTCTTGTTGCTATACGGAACGCACCAAACTGAATTGAGTCAGAAAATTAGTACTCCATAATTTTTAGTTGTTATTTATTGATTTGATATATTTATTAAAAAAATATTTATTAAAAATTAATTTCATTAATTGCTTTTTGAAAAATATAAAGTTGAAATTTATATACTTTATATAGATATTTGATGATAGGAGTGATATTGAAAAAACATAATAATTTTTTTTATTTTTATAGATTAGATAATTAAAGTAAAATAATTATTTTTAATAAGAAAGTGAACTAAAATGAAACGCAAGGGGTAGATTATTCAATTTCAAGTTAATACTCTTTCTTTCCTTTTTATTATGTGGTGGTTTAATTATGCAACCCATCAGATATTTGTAGGATTTGGAGAAAGTCAAGTTAATACTCGAATTAGTTATATTTGTACCAATACTAATAGGAAAAGGGTTTGTAACTCATTCATCACATCTAAATGAGTCATATAATAATGGAAGGGTCCATTTGCACAAATAGCCGTACTTAAGACTCCAATTCAAAGAATAACTAAAATTATGTAAGATATTTAGAGTTTAACCTCGTCATAACCTTCTCCTC
>NW_025858107.1:0-2476 GCF_002878395.1 Capsicum annuum
TTTTTTTTACCTCGGAAACTAGAGATGATTCTAAACTACTCCAAACCCATATATCACCCTCTTCAGTATCAACTAAGAGAACACCTAGTCTAGAAACCTAATGGACTTCCTAAGCTAACTTCTTCTTACTATCCTCAACATGAGAAACACTACCTATGGATAGCCTACTGAGAGTGTCGGCCACTACGTTGGTCTTGCTTGGATGATAAAGAACACTCATGTCATAATCTTTCAAGAGCTCTAACCACCTTCTTTGGCAAAGATTGAGATCTTTCTAAGAAAAAATATACTAAATACTTTTATAATTTGTGAATACATCTACATGAACTCCGTAGAGATAATGCCTCTAAATATTCAAGGCAAATACTACGACTGCTAACTCAAGATCATGAGTAGGATAATTCCTCTCATGGGGTTTAAGCTGTCTGGAGGTGTAGGCTATGACCTTACCATGCTGTATGAGGACACAACCTAGACCTACTCGCTATGACCTTACCATGCTGTATGAGGACACAACCTAGACCTACTCTGGATGCATCACAATACACTACAAACCCATCTGAACCATCTGGGAGAGCTAAGACTAGAGCTGAGGTGAGTCGAGTCTTCAACTCCTGAAAACTCTTCTTCCACGGATCTGACCACTGAAACTTGACTTTCTTTAGAGTCAATCTAGACATAGGGGATGTAATAGAAGAAAATCCCTTAACAAACCATCTGTAAAGCCAGCCAAACCCAAGAACTTCCTAATATCTGATGAAGAGATAGGGCGAGGCTAGTTTTTTACTGCTTTGGTCTTTCAAGGATCTACTCTAATGCTATCATCAGAAATGATATAACCAAGAAATGCTACTGAACTTAGCCAAAATTCGTACTTATTGAATTTGGAAAATAACTGATGATCTCTGAGAGTCTGAAGTACTGTTTTGAGATGGTCTGAATGATCGCGCCCACTGTGGTAAAATACTAGGATATCATCTATGAAGACTATGACAAACATTTCCAAGTAATGCTTGAACACACGATTCATCAAGTCCATGAAAGTGGCTGGGGCATTGGTAAGACCAAATGACCTAACTAGGAATTCAAAGTGACCATACCGAGTATGGAAAGCTATTTTCAAAATGTCATGTTCTCTGACTCTAAGCTGATGATAGCCGAATTTGAGGTCTATCTTAGAAAAATAACTGGCACTCTAAAGTTGGTCAAGTAAGTAATCGATTCTGGGAAGAAGATACTTGTTCTTGATCGTGACCTTATTGAGTTGATGGTAGTCTACACACATCCTAAGAGACCGTCTTTCTTGCACACGAATAATACTGGAGTGCCCCACGGGGAAATGCTGGGCCTGATGAATCCCTTATCTAAGAGATCCTTTAATTGTTCTTTTAGTTCATTGAGTTCTGCCAGTGCCATTCTATATGGAGGAATAGATATAGGCTGAGTATCTGGAAGAAGATCAATGCCGAAGTCTATTTCCCTTTAGAGAGGAATTCCTGAAAGATCTTCGAGAAAGAAATCTGAATATTTATTCACTATTGGGACTGATTCAAGGCTGGGAGTCTCAAAACTGGAATCTTTAACATGAACAAAATGATAGACACATCCCTTAGATATTAATTTCCATGCCCAAAGGTAGGAAACAAGCAGACCTCTGAACGCTAAAGTACTACCCTTCCACTCAAGGATAGTTTCATTTGTGAACTAAAACTGGACTATTCTGTTTCTATAGTTGATTGTGGCATAGAAGGAATGTAGCCAATCCATGCCAAGAATGACATCAAAATCAATCATCTTTAATTCAACTAAGTGTGCTGAAATGACTTTATGAGATATCATAACTGGACAGTTCCTATATACTCGTCGGGCTATGATGGTTTTACCCACTGGGGTAGATACTAAAAAGGGCTCTACTAGAATTTCGGGACTAATTCTGAAATCGACTGCTATAAGGAGTAACAAAAGACAAAGATGCTCCTGGATCTAGCAAAGCGTAAACATACCAGTAACTACATCAAGAGAATTTTCCTGATCCTGTCCAGACTGAAGAGCATACAGACGATTTGGGCGTTGCCCACTAGTAATACTGGTGGTGGCAACCTGCTGATTTGGGCAACCAAACTGAGCTAAGGAATAGAGATAACTCTGATAACTTAACTACGGGCAGTCTCTGACTCTGTTGCCTTGCTTGCAACAACCGAAATAGACATCGCTACCAGCTCTGCAAGCACCCTTGTGGTTCTTACCACGAGTCTGACAAAGGGGATTAGTTCGGGCATTGCTAACACTGCCCTGAGATCTAGATCCTGGTTCTCTATCTTTGTTACCCCCCTTAAACTTAGGAACTGGAGAACTAGCTAAAGAAGGGAATGGAATTGATGACTTAGGACGAAATTAAGAACGGTTTCCTCCTTCTGATTAAGCTGAGTGAAGTTAAAATTACCTGTCTTCTCTCCCTTATTTTGCTTATCCTTCG
>NW_025858108.1:0-1388 GCF_002878395.1 Capsicum annuum
TTTTTGCTAGTAATGTAAGGCAACTAAGTAAGAAGGAGATTCCATTAGTCAAAATTCAATGGAGGCATCGCCCAGTAGAGGAATCTAATTGGGAGATCGAGATTGAGATGCAGGCCAAGTATCCTCACTTGTTTCAGACTTCAGGTATGCGCTTGTCTTTAACTTTCAGGGACAAGAGTTACTTAGTAGTGGATGTTGTAATGACCCTTTAGGTCATTATCCATACGCATGTTTATTTCCCCTGGTAGAGCTTCTAAATTGCCTTCCTAAATCATTAATGACTTGAGGGGACCGAAAGTGCGGTTACCTAATGTTCATTTTGGGTTTTAGAACCCCTTTCTCAATTAGAAATCTTCATTCATCCTAATTGACCATTAACCGAAAACTTTAGTAAGATAGTCTCGTGTGCAAAATTTTACTTTGCCAATGAATCCAGAACATCACAAACTATGGGGCTTGATATCTTATTTGTTCGAAACAGACCCCTAATGCATCCAGAGGCATCTGCTGAAGTTCTAAACCAAGTTCCAAGATTCAGCAATGCATAGCATGCACCAAGGTACCATGACCTAGGCAAAGGAGGTGAGATCGCAATGCCACAATCGTATCAAGGTGGGGGCCACGACCGCGAGACCAGAGAGGTGAGTGGTCCATATTTAAGTGCTGCATTGCATTAATTTTTGCCATTTTATGCCTCCCTCTTAACCTAAAAATCCTAATGGAGTGTGGAATCCATTAAGTGTATCTTGTGGGTTTAATTATAGATTAAACAACTTATGTGATCTATTCTTGCTACAATATAAGGTAAGAATTCTTCCAATTTTGTAATTATTTCATGGTTTCTTTACTCAAAACCCCTAAATCATTAAGGCTTATTTGTAGCCCCCAAATTTTAGTGATTGGTCCAGATTACTTGAGGTCTTTAACTCTCTAAAGATAGTTAGACTATGGGTTGGTCTTGAAAACTCCTTTCCAAGAGTGAAGCCCAATTAGAGGGTTTTGATGACCTTTGAAACCCATGGCACAATGGTGCCATAGTGGGTATTATTTTTATTATTGTAAAGCTTATATTTTATAATTGATAGTGTTGCTTGTGGAAGAGGAAGCTTCAAGGAAAGGAAATGAAAACTTGTTTGTTTGTGTGTTTCTTGGACTAAAGCTAGGTTAGTCTTACCCGTAGACTAGATTGAGCTTGTGTGTAATATAAATATTGATATCTTGCGAGATTGGGCGGTAATTGTAGATGGTAGTTGATTATCTAGTGAACCTTGAGATTTGTTGGATGATTGGGCAATAAACTTTTTTGGTGTAACGTTGGATCCTTAACTTAGAAACCTTGGGTAGTTCACTTGTAGTCTTATAGCTAGTATAAGGATGCTATAGTTTCT
>NW_025858109.1:0-4597 GCF_002878395.1 Capsicum annuum
GGGATGGAGAGGGGGTAGGGAGAGAGAGAGAGAGGGAGAGCCGGCGACCGGAGGTCGCCGGCTCGGGTCGGCGCCGAAGGTCAGCGACGGCGTCGGGGACCGGAGGCCGGTAAGCTGGGGGTGGAGAGAGGGTAGGGAGAGAGAGAGAGGGGGGAGAGAGCCATTGGGAGAGAGAGAGAGGGGGGAGAGAGCCTTCACCTAACAGATTCACCTCCACTGTATGCTCATCTAATAAGCAGAATCGGAGTGATAAGTTCACTAAGCCCATTTACACTTTTTAAGGGTTTTGAGAACAGTTTTATACCAGATAGTGTATTTGTCACTCTTCAAAGCCAGAACAGCCTACTGCTAATGCACCATGAGTCTTCTACCGCAATTAAGACAAGAAAGCAAAGAATTCTTAGCTTAACCCATTTACAAAAGCCAGATTATCCCAAATCAACCAAAGACAGACAGATATAGAAAGAGATTCTTGCGATCTTTTTGTAGCAACCGTGGTGAATTTAATCAAAGTTTAGCAAAATTAAAATCCCCCATTCAACCACCAGAGTTCAGGAATTTGCCCTCTGTCAATGAAACCATCTATCTCTAGAATACAAAAAAGTAAAACAAAAAGATCTACTTCAGTATGTCTCCAAGACTCCAACTATACACTCATCACGACACGTTGACTTATAAACAAAATAAAAGCTTCAAGACCATTAAAAAATCAAAAGTACAATGAAATAGTCTACAATATCATCCGTACGTAGAAATGAAATTCAAGTATATCTTTATGATGAAGCCAATCAACAACTAAGCCACTTGAAGAGAGATTTCAGTAGACATGCTTAGGCGCAGACACAAGGTCACGAAATATAACCAATCGACTGACAAGAAAAAAGATCACCAAGTTAGTTTTACGCAACAAGACTTGATTGGGTCATCCTCCCTTTTAAATATTTTCACATGTACAAGGAAGTACATGCATTCCTCGACTTTCTTTCTAGCTTTTATTTTTATCATTACTTTAGCATCATCATTTTTAATATCAGTATGTTATAAACTCTCTGATTATTTGGTCATTTCAAGCTCTAATTTTTACATGATTGTTAGGAAAGGGCTGGTGTTATATTAGCTAAAAGGAGATGAGGAAAAACAAACGATGTGATACTAGACCAAGGAAGCGGTAATGCAGGGTTAATCAATTAAGATGACTTAACCGCTTGAAAATATCCAGTAATAGAAACACTCACTCTACTTAATTACAATGTACAATGGAAAATACAGAATAACAAGTAATTAGGGACAGCAAGAATGAGTACACCCAAGAGAATGGAGATGAGGTATCAGACTCTTTACTCAACAATATGCATGCCTTTCTTTGCCCCAAACTCTGCTATTCTTTGCATCTCACATGCTTTACATGGGAAAATACGTCCACTGGGTTCGTAACAACCTTTCACTAGAAGCATAAAGCAAGAGACTAAATACGATAATAGCTAATTATGATCATATACTACAACAAGATACCCAGTATATTCCCACAAAGTGGGGTCTGACAAATGCTTTCATTGAGAGTCGAACTCAAGACCTCCCGCTTACTAAACAGGTGCTCTAACCAACTGAGCTATGAAAGCTGTTAAGTATTTCGTGGGAAAAGATCCTACGACCTTTAGGAAAATAACTCAACTGCTATTATAATCATATCTATAATTAATAAAAGTAACAACTATAAGTTCAAATAATAGTGAAAATTGTGGGAAGTATGTAGAGAGTAACATAGAGCTAAACAGCATCTCGGTTATTTCTCAAGAGAACTAACTTGATACTTACATGGATTCACGAAACTGAAGAAGCATAAGATATTTTACCTATAGTATGAGATATGAAGAAAATTTAGGTCTCTCCAATGCCAAGGTAGAAACTACCTTGATACTGAGAGAACCTTTCAACATCTCACAGCACTGAGATTGACAACATTCAACTTGTCTAATTAAATCCAGGAGCATTTCACCTTAAGGAAGTTTCACTTGAAGGCTAATTCTAGAAACAAAAAAAAGTAATAGAATAAGCACAAAACAAATAATCCCAAAAAGAAAGCCAGCATCAGTGAAACCAAAGATAAGCAAATCACCTCCTTCTCTAGTTCGTAGATAGTATCCGACTCAACTCTAGCAGAAGTCTCAGACGCACATTTCCTTATTCTTTCAGCCCAAGCCTGAAAAAGCTCCATATGTGAGATTATAAAGTGAACCCATTCTATTTCTGAAGATTTGAGGCAGCAAATGACAATTCACCACAAGTGAATAATCACATAATACAGAGCTACCCTTTGAAATAATTACCAATTCTACCAGCATAAAGACACAAAGTTGATAGACATTTGAAAAAGCAAAAGGTGATTCCGATAGCAGTTGCCGTACATCCAAGGCATCTCAAGTGAACGTGTGTCACTTCCAGTTGCATATGTAAATGCAGTGCGCTTCATGGGTTCCAGAGGTAATTCTAAATTGAATTTGAATTGTGTCCTTAAATGCAATTCAATTATGCTAAAATGAATCAATGCTGAAACCACATCAAAAGGGCATATAGTTCACTTCTTTTCCTTTTGACAGGTGAAAAGCATAATGTACTTACCAATTCCTTTTTCTTTAGTAGATAGACATTTGAAGAAAAATCTTTTGAAGATTAAACTATCTGCACTCTAACATGCACTTTTGGAAAATGGAGACCATCTCCAAAGCTAATTTCCTTCCTAAGTGGATTATCCACTGAATCAGGACATCACTCACCATTATTTTTATTTTTTCTGATAAGGCTGAATCTTTCATCAGATATCCTTACATCGTCCAGTAAGTCTGTACAGGATTGATTGATTATTGTATGTAGAGGGCGCAGATCTGTATGATCTTTCTATAACAGGCCAATCCTACTCAAATCAAATTCATCATCTTTTGCTCATATCATCCTTGAAGGAAGAGAATATATAAAAGAAAAAAAAGAGAAGCGTAAAAACTGCAGTGACCAACCCCATAACCCAACACCACTATCTGATGTTGCTCCTATTGTTGTTGATGTTGTAGCACCAATTCCTTCTCCCACAGTGATTGATCCTACCTCGGTTGTTTCTGCTGATCATCCACCTCTCAACTTATACCCCTAAGAAGGTCCTAGAGACTCACTCAGGGACCCCTTCGGCACTCAGATTATATGACTAAGCAGTCCACAACTTCAATATTGTATCCCATTGCCAATTATCTATCTTATACTGGTCTTCATCCCTCTGATCAGGCCTATTTGGGTGTTCTTTCTTCCATTTCAGAACCTACCTCTTACCATACAGCTGTTCAGTCATGAATTCTGAACTTTAAGCTCTTCACAATAAATCATACATGGGAGTTGGTTCCTTTACAGCCAAGGCAGACTGCCATAGGCTGCATATGGGTGTATAAGGTCAAACTTAAGGCTAAATAATGGTGAGGTGGAAAGGTTCAACGCTACATCGGTAGTCAAAAAGGTCAACTATATAACCAACAAAAAGGCCTGAACTAACATGAGACTGTCACGACCCGATTTTCAAGTCATGATGGCACCTACCACATCCCGGAGCTATTGCAATGGGTTACCTAGGTAAGAACGTCTAACTTGGACCCTATATGTGAACACAACATATAACAACATTTCACAACTAAGGACAAACGATATTCAAACACAAATCCCACAACCTGATAGTATTAATACAAGAGCTTCTAAACTTGACAAGAGGAATTTACAATCTCAGAATCTAAAATGCCTTAAACAATCTCATACATTTGTCTCGAAAGCAAAAGACAAATAAGGATAGAAGGGATAGAGGGTAACTCGATCTCCAAGAGCTCACCCTGTCTCCGAATAGTCAACTCGTACGAACTAGCTCAACGGCGGCAACTAGAACCTGGGTCTGCACCAAAAAGGTACAGAAGTGTAGTATGAGTACCAAAACACTCAGTACGCATCATCGGCCGACTGAGCTCAAATATAATGTAAAGACGATATAAAGAAAGACAATGATCTTAAAGTCAAGGTATAGGATCGTACCTGAATCTACTTTGGTACCACTGTAACAACATCTATACTACTAAAGCAATAACATGACATACTATTTCAATATACTCCATAATCACCATAACAACTGAGTATTATTTCGAAAGCGTACAACCATATACACAATAGCAAAACATCTACTTGCCATAATCATCATCAACAATCTTTAGAACATACATACAAGAACTTACCACGACGTCCCATACTGCCGGGAAGTACACGAAAGAGAGCAAAACAAAAAACTCATCACGGCGTCCCATACCACCGGAGAGTACACAAAAGAATACAACCAATAATACCATAAAGCACAACTACTCCATCAATTTACCAAAAACTGCGGGTAGCACAACCCCGCCATGACTCATTACCGAAATCCACTTCCAAGTACCCATACCATAATTCAACATAAAGAAAGCAACATTGTCATAGCATAGGTATGTAATCATTAGTTCTATAATTCATTGAGCATCATCATAATATCACACATTCCTCCGGACTCGAACCGGGCATCATCATAATATCACATATTCCT
>NW_025858110.1:0-3273 GCF_002878395.1 Capsicum annuum
CACGATCATTCCTACAATATTTAACAAACATTTTAGCACTCAATCCAATAAAAGAGTCCAAATATGGCCTGAACACACGATTTATCAGATCCATAAAAGTTGTTGGAGCATTGGTCAACCCAAAAGACATCACCAGGAACTCATAATGACCATAACGAGTCCTGAAGGCTATCTTAGGGATGTCCGCAGCCCTAACTCTCAGCTGATGGTAACTGGACCTCAAATCAATCTTAGAAAACACTACCGCGCCCTGATGCTGATCAAATAAATCTCCAATACGAGGCATAAGATATTTATTTTTCTCGTTCACCTTATTCAACTGCCTGTAGTCGATACACATATATGCAAGGAGCCATCTTTATTCTTCACAAACAAAACTGGAGCACCCCAAGGAGATACACTCGGTCTGATAAATCCCTTACCTAGAAGATCCTGAAGCTAATTATTCAGCTCCTTCAACTCAGTAGGATCCATACGATACGGAGCCATAGAAATAGGTCGGGTGCCAGGCTCGAGGTCAATAATAAACTCTACATTACGCTCAGGAGGAAGGCCAGGTAGGTCTGTTAGAAATACATCAGAAAACTCGCGAACAACAGGGACAGTCAAGTGGGGGACTCTCAACACTAATATCCCAAATATATGCAAGAAATGACTCACAACCCCTCGATATCAGTCTCCTAGCCCAGATGTATGAAATAATCCCCATCGGTGTGTGGCTAACAGAACCCTGCCACAATGCGGTAAACTCATCCCAGAGACGCTCATGCATACTACGAGGCATATACTTCCCCAAGAAAGCCTTAGAGAACTGAGTCCAAGTCACTGGTGGAGATTCAGCTAGCCTGGAATCAAGATAACCTCTCCACCACCTCCTCGCTGCTATGTCGAAAAGATAAGAAACAAAGTCTACTCCTCGCGCCTCAACCAACCCTAAATTCTGCAACCGCTCCCCGCAACTGGATAGGAACTTATAAGCATCCTCTCCCGGGGTCCCGACAAACCTGGGTGGAGTCAATCTCAAAAATTTATCCAACATCTTCTGCTCCTCTGCAGACATAAATGGATGGGCTATTGGTGGCTGTGGGACTACTGGTGCTGGCGAAACCTCTACCCTAGGCACCGCTGCCGTAGGCTGTGCCCCTAAACCAGCACCACCCTGCGCTGCTGGCTGAGCTCTCACAACTGGTGGACCACCAACTAACCCCAATAACTGAACTAATGTATCCTAAAAACTAAAAAAGATATAAAGCCGGGTGGAGCCTAGGTTGCCCCCTGGCCCACCTACTGATGTGGAAGAATACCTTGAGCTATCTCAATCCCCGAAGCTATAATAGGATCAGGTGCTGGATTCCAAACCTGATCTCGAATAGGGGCTACTGCTCTACCCTACCCTTGATATCTGGGTCGACCTCGACCCTAAGATAGAACTCTAGAAGTGGACCCGCGGTCCCTACCCCCTTCTCTCAAACCTCGTGTCCTAGCCATCTGCGTAAAGAGTGAACCAAATAAAAGGTTACAACCAACCCAGACTCAACGCACAAAATGGATCAAGAAAATGAGATTTTTTTCCTAAAAATGGTCTGTAGCCTCCTAAAGATAGGATAAAGACGTCTCTACCGATCCGCAAGACTCTACTAAACATTGGCTCCAATACTAACAATATCAGTAAGACCTACGCTCTGATACCAAGCTGTCATGACCCAATTTTTTAAGTTATGATGGCGCCTACCTTATCCCACCAATAGGTAAGCCAAACCATAGCCCGGATTGATAGGTAACGGGCTAATAGGGAGAGACAAAATAAAAGATCGAGTACGATAATAACAACCACAATAATAAGTGAAAACTAAGAAGAGAGCATATGTATTATATCAAAACGAGAGGAGGAAAAAGGACCAACTATACAAATGAATCCCTCCCAAGACCTGATAAGGTCAGTACTAGAGCCACTACTAACAGGTACCCAGAGTACTAGACAAAAATATAAAATGTACACAAGTAGTCTCAAGTGAAAAAGACTAACTAAAGTAGATAGAGGAGGATCAGCCTCCGATGACAGTAAGCTCACCCCGCTCAAAACCAACACTGAAAGGTAGGAACCACGTCAACGGCGACTGCTAGTGCCCGGATCTGCATCAGAAAAAGATGCAGAAGTGTAGTATGAGTACCAAAAACCACGGGTACTTAGTAGGCATCATTGGCCGACTGAGCTCAATATAGAAAAGGTATAACTACAATGCAAGGACGTAATCTGAGTTATTAGTAAATAAGAATGGAAAGGTAAACGAATACCAAGCTATGCAACGGCTGTAAAGGAATAAACTTGTGCGATACAGAAAAATAATAATACAGTAATAACAATTAAATCAAACATAACCTAACTGAGCCCCCATAAACCCGCTAGGCACACTGAAGAAGATAATTAATCCAACCATACCCCCATAAGCCGGTGGGACACACAAGTGATGAAAGTAAACATAAATAATCAGATGTAGGAATCGAACCGAAACTCAGAGTAACCCCAACTATAATCAGATGACGAACTTGAACCGGAGCTCATAGTAATAATAATAGTCAAATGCCAGACTCGAACCGGAACTCAAAGTAACAATAAGGGTCAATTACCGGACTCGAACCGGTACTCATAGTAATCATAATAATCAATTGTCGGACTCAAACCGGAACTTATAGTAACCATAACCTACCGATAATATTAAAATCCATTCCATATTATAACAATGTCAACGTCTAAATAATCATCCACCAATTTTAATTAAAAAAGGGCTAAATTAAAGATTTTGTAATTAAATTTTATGTCCCAAAGTGATAGGTGCTATATTATATCGAAAGGTAAAATACCAAAATCTACTACAACGGGGTTCTAATCCGAATAAATAAGATAGTTTATACATATCAAATAATACGTATCTACGCGCACTTATCCAAAGCTAACATAATAGTTAACATTTTTGGTAAGTAAGCTCAATCTAAATATAGGGTAAACCTAGCCTACCTGGACGCCAAAGCTATAATATCTGTCCCGAAGCCTCCGAATAATATCCCGCTAGAACTCGAATTTGAATATCATCAAAGAATTTATTTTCCACCACACCTCTTGACTTATATGTAACTTTGTAGAGCTAACCAAGAACTCTAATCAATTTTTTTCTAAGAAAAAAAAGCAAACCGATAAAGGCTAATATATGGGGAAAATAGATATATAGGCGTGCATATGCATACCATCAGAAAGTTTTCCTCTCTTTAAAAGGT
>NW_025858111.1:0-2036 GCF_002878395.1 Capsicum annuum
AAAATTCTTTCTTCTATACACTAGTTCAAACTATGTGTTTGATGAAGCACCCACTTGAGTTTTGTTTACTTAATTGAGTAATAGGTGATTTAAATGGGATATTATCATTACAAATGGCATGTTTGTGCTGTAATTCTAATTTTCATGCTCTTACCTTTTATGCGCACCATGTGCTTATTAAAATATCGATAAAAGAGGAACACATTATGTTCTTGTAAGAGTTAACATGAATTTTCTTGGGGTGCTATGTGATCATTTTTGGAGCGTAGTTTTCAGTCCAATTAGTGTTAAATGTTGTATACCGGTGGATATTTGGTTGAAATTGTTGATGCATGTGACGTCCATGGTTTGATTGATTAATGTTCTTATCATAGCATCTAGGGTGAAGTCTAAGTAACCTAAGAAACATGAATGCAAGCCTTGACCTATGATAAATTGCTTGACGCCATTCTTATGGGTATAGGGTCGGTGTATCTATTAGTGCCATGAGTGTATTATGATCTAAATGGGAAATATGTGAAGTTACTAGGAAAGAACCCCATGTAGTGTAATGATAATATTTCCTTGCATTCACCTAAGTTTTTCTTTAGTTATTTAGGAAGAGCCAAAAGTTCAAAAATTCTTTTAAAATGTCATCGATAAGAAATGAAATTAGTTAGACAAAAAAACCATAAATATAGTTTTCTTAGTGTTCAGGATGAAGGACGTTTATGAGCTCTCTTTTGAGGGATACCATTGAATTCAATTTTTGGCTCTCTGTTTACAAGGACGAGTCCTTGACTCGGAGTAACTTATTAAGCTTAAATTGATCAAATTGGTTGGGAGACTAACTTTTTGCTCTATGAGTACGATGCCATGTGAGGTGAGATTTTTTAAATAATTCTTGTACATATGTGTAGTCTAGAACTTGCCCCGAATTTGTTCAAAGAGAAATCCTAGACAACTTGGTTTGGAGGATCACCCGTGGCTATTTTTTAATTATCATATAGCCAAAGTCCCACCTTAACATTGTTCCCTAGTTAACCTCTTTGAGCATTTTTACTTATTTTTTTTATAATGATAACCTTGCTAAAATACCTAATTCCTTTTTAAATCTATCTTTCGGCACTTAGCCTTATTTGATGTATCACATGATTTAAAGAAATAAAATATAAGTGAAAGCCTATTTTTGAGGGGAGGGTGGTTGTGTAGTTGGGAGATAATGTAAGGGGGTTTCACACTACAAGTTTATGGGGATAAATTTGATGTGCTAAGATGAGAAAATAAATATTTATGTAAGGTAGTAAAATCATATGCTTTAGAGACAAGAGACATACTTGATGGTAAAGTTTTGTAGCCTAGCCTATAGAATATAAATATAAATGAGATAAATGGGTGGGATAAGAAGAGCTTAAAGTTAGAAAGTCTCTTGAAAAAGTCTAAGAAAGGAAGAAAGAAAATGGTGGATTTGAATTGTTTGGTAAATGCTAATAAAAAAGTTAAGGGAAACATGATAAATGATTTGAAGAAGAGTAAGGTGTGTAGTTTGAAAAGTTTGTGCAGAAAGGGCTAAGAAATTGCATTGAAGGAGGTATTTTAGTCATTTGATCAATATATATTCCTTTCCGCACCTTAAAACATCATCTTGACCCATAAGACCTTGGTGATTCCAAACTAGGAAAGTCTGCATTAGTTACAAAAAACACAAAAGGGCAAGCCTATGGTTCTACTCATTGTTTTTGAATTTCTTTTGCAAGAGTGAGAGTGAATTGTATCATTATTTGAGCTTCTTTAGAAATTTAAATGTCTTGTTTCTATGTAGATAACTCTCTTGTATGATCGGTATCGATACTTTTAGGTACAGGGTGAAGTCTTACTATTGATTTGGGTAAATGGTTGAGGTAAGATGCATTATTATGATTGACACAATCTTTGAAATTTTTTTGTTTCCTCTTAAGATGTTTTTTTTTTGATTTGGAAGGTTCATTTATATAAATTTGCATCATTCATTCATAAATTTGGTCTTATTAGAAAATTTTAGTTTACTTGTTTCCATG
>NW_025858112.1:0-1354 GCF_002878395.1 Capsicum annuum
AATATAGACAAATACATGGAAAATAAAGATATAAAATACATAGAATTTCTTGATAAAAATATGCAAGAACTACTAAGGCTAAAACGAACAACTACAAAATATTATAATAAAACCAATTTTAAAAGATAGATCACCTAGATTATCTTAAAGTTTTAATCTTATATATACTTAAAGATATAGAAATAATAGATATTAAGAAAATAATATTAGAAAAAGTAATAGACTATGAAATTGAAATCATAAATTGGCTAAAACAGTTATACGAAGTAAATTATCCAGAAAGATATTATTCAGATTAAGAGATGTTAGAATATATTAGAAAAACTAGAGAAAATCAAGATAATCTAAATAATGAAATTAATTATAGAAACCGAATTAGAAAAATAATGGAAAATATAAAAGAAAAATTAATATGGATAAAAGAAACCTTAGAAAATTTAGAAAAAAGCACATGTGATAGTTTATATAATTTAAAAAACTTACCTAAATTAAAGTCTTTCTAACAAGGAAACACCAACAAGCGTATGGTAATTTTTGGTTTCGGATGTTAATATGGTTAATTAATAGGCAAATTTTAATAAATATAAAATTTAAAATAGTTATAAAAAGACGATTTTGTCTACTATAAAGTATTTTAATGAAGGACAAAAAGTTTAAATTATTTTTCTGAGGGTCTCTTCACACTTTTAATATACTATAGATATAGATATAAATTATAGATTATATATATATATATATATATATATATATATATATATATACACACGATCTCACTAACTTCTTTTTATACTTTTCTCCAAATAATTAGTAACATAAAGTTTAGGAAAGCAACAAGATCTTTAGATTTCAGACAAAAAGTATTAAGTGGTGAGACCACTTAAAGCTAAGGGTGTCGGGTCCCGGTCCGGTTGGGTTTTTGATTTGGGCCCGGTTAATCCGGCTCGGACCCAATCCGATTTGGGCCCACCGGTTAACCGGTCTGGCCCGATTAAGATTTTTTTTTTTTTTTTTTTGAAAATTCAGAATTTCACAAACTGAAATTAAAAATTTAGTTTTAATACATTATTAATTTACTATCAAGTATTATTAATTTATTATATTAAGTAGCATATGTTTTATACTTTTATTTAATGTAGTGTATATATTCAATGGTATATATATATGTGTGTGTATATCTTCTAAATATAAAGTAGTATATATTTAACGTATACATGTGTATATATTTTATAAATTAGTATATATATATATATATATATATATGTATTGTAGTATATATTTTATTTAAACTAGTACATATATATTGAATGGTGTATATATCTTCTATAGACGTATATATTTAACGTATACATGTGTA
>NW_025858113.1:0-1174 GCF_002878395.1 Capsicum annuum
GCAAGCACCTTTCTTAAATTCTTCAACCGTTCATTAAAAATATGAAAGGGACTTTCCTCCACTAAAATATTCCAGTTAGCTTTAATCAAGTCTTTAACGCTGCTATGTTGGACCCAAAAATTTAAAAACCTGAAAGGCTTTGCATAACTACCCTGATTCGTATGATACTTCACCAGAAGAGGACTGTGATCCGACCCCTTTCTTATTAGATGCTGCACCTCAGAGTTAGGAACTTGCTGCATAAATTGTGTGTTTTCTAGAATTCTGTCAAGTCTCTTAAAAATATAAGCTTCTTTTATCCTTTCATTCCACCAGGTATATGTACTACCTGTGAAAGTTAATTCTGACAGTGCACAATTACTCAAACATTGTGCAAAATCAATTGTTTCATCAGAAGTGACTTCAAGTCCCCCCAACTTCTCAGAATCATTAATGATGACATTAAAATCTCCTCCAACTAACCAGGGTTTATGAATCACCTTGTTAAGCTCTTCCAACTCTTCCCACAATTCAAGCCTTTTTAGTGTATTACATCTGGCATAAACTGAGGTTATCCAGAGCTCTTTTTTATTGATTGAGTGAATAAATTGAATAGTGATTTATTGTTGTTTATTCTCAACTACAGTTCCTTTCCATTCCTCATTCCAAAAAATTCAAATTTTTAAAGAACAGTTCACAACAACATTCTGCATGCCTAACTTTCTCCTGAAGCTTTATATTTCTTTGGGCCCCTGAAAAGGCTCAAAAAAGGCAATAAAAGAACTCTTGTACCTTCTTTTAAGATCAATCACTCTATCAAATGGATTTTGAGTGTTGACTGATCTTATATTCCAAAACAATAGATGCTCTGTCATTATTTAGAGGTATTAGATTTAGTTGAGCTACTCCTTGTACTTCTAGCCTTTGACACTTTGTTTTGCTTCCTTTCTGCTCTTAGATCTCTGACATGTCTTAGTGATAGATCTCCTTTAGTACTTACATTTGAGATATTTTCCTGAATGTCCTCTTCTTCTTCCTCCTCATTCTTTTCTTCCTCTTTGTCAACTTGCATTTACTCTTTTGTTGGATCTTGTTGTGTTTTTTTATTTATAGTATGTTGACCTTTAGTTGATGATTCTTCATATTCCAGGTCACCCATGTGTTTGTCCACATTATCTGGTGGCTCTTTCTCCTT
>NW_025858114.1:0-5357 GCF_002878395.1 Capsicum annuum
TATATACACATATAACATATATACATTACATATTATACTATTTTAGAAACATATATACATGTATACATTAAATATATATTATTTTAATCTATAGAAAATATATGCACATATATGTAGAATACATACTACTTTAAATACCACTTGAAATAATATACATACAACATATACAAACTATATATATACTACTTTAGAAAATATATAGACATGTATACATTAAATATATACTACTTTAGAGTCTATAGAAAATATATATAGATATATGTAGAATATATACTTCTTTAAATACCACTTGAAAGTTGAAAGATATATACATTACATGTTATAGTACTTTAGAAAATATACACACATATATACATGCAAGATTACAATGTATACTACTTAATATAATAATACTTGAAGTTTTAACATATATTCAAAAAAATATAATTTTACATACAACACTTAAAATATAAAACTATAGTATTTTTATATGTCAATACTAGTTGTCTAAGTAATATTTGCTAATATTATTTTTATTTTTTCATTATATGTATATATATTTGTTATGTTTATTACTTAGTGTAAAATTTGATAGTAATATATTAAAAGTATTTAATTCAAACTAGAAATTCAATTTAAATAAAAAAAATTACAAAGTAAGGAGTGAATGAATGTTGTATTTTATTGATTGAAAAATGATCCAAAACTTTTAATTTGCATGAATGAAAAATGTATAAATTTTACATTATTTTTTTCAACTCATGCATGTTAATATTAATGGGAACTGTCATAGAAAAGTCAAAATCAATGGGGACAAAACTATGCATTAGACTTGATTGTGTTGAGTTCTCCCTTGAAGTCATAATTTGTTCAAGATTTTGTTCGTCTTTCGGCTCCACCTCCATTCCTTGATTTCTTCGTTCTGCTCTAATCCAATCTCTAAGGCAAATTAGAACATTCATTACATTGCTTCTCAATGACTGTCAGTTGTCTCCAAGCTGTTGTCGTCCCTGACTAAAAGCACTCTCTGATGCAACGGTTGACAATTGAATATTCAATATATCTATCTCTAGCTAATCTTGAAATCACAGAATATTGTCTTTTATTATTCTTCCACCAATCCAACGTGTTGATCCTTATTCTACAATCCTCTATCGGCTATCAAAGATAATACTTAAGCTCTTTCTGAGAACTTGTTCTGTATGTTGAAGTCGCAACCCTGTCCCAAACATTTAAATCATAAAAGTAATCAGGAAAATCACTATGTGCTGGCCTTTTAGACGATGATGACTCCTCAGGAGCTTGAGAAGCGACAGTTGGAGTGATATTTCTCGGTATGGCTATATCAAGTAAATCGGCATAATGGTTATATAATTCTTCCATGTAACTGTTCGCATCACTCATAGCCATAAACAAAGAAGGTTCTTCTTCAGGCTCTATCTCTAAGGCAGTATAAATAATAGAACTAAATTCGGTCACAGTATTATATTTCATACATGGATTTATTATAGCATCAACCAAGTAAATTGGGGAAAGCAAAAAGAAATATTTTTTAAATTTAGCAAACATAATAGTAACAACTTCTTTATAACCTTCTCTATTCTAATATTTTTTAAGCAAACAAGAAATGTCGGCTAAATAAGCTAAAATTTTACAAACAGTAGGATAATAAGTACCAGAAAATTCAACCGTAGCTATATAAATTTTTTTCAAAAACTGAACAAGATCAGCAGTTGCAGCCCAATCAGAATCATGTAGCATACACAGTTGTAAAAGAACCAGAATATTGAATAAAAGTTATTGTAATAGGGACCTTATAAGCAAAACAAGTTTTTAAATAAGCATGAGTAGCATTCCATGTAGTATCATATTCTTTAGACATAAATATCGGTCTCAGTCCATTTTATTCACATTTAGCTTTAAATTCTCTCACTCTTAATTTCCAATTATTTCCTCGAATAAAGCCAACAACATGTCGGACCTTTTCAATATAAAGCTCAAAAAATTCAAGACTATCTCTTACAATTAAATTATATATATGAAAAGCACACTTAAAATGAAATATTTCAGGTAATAACGGAGAAAGGTCAACTTTTAACTTATCAATAAAAGTCTTGTTCTTAGATGCATTATCAAAAGCAATATATTCAATGTCTAGATTACAGTTTGAAATTGTTGACCCTGCAGTAAAAGGCACAGTTAATATTTCAAAGTCATGCTTTGAGAAAATATTAAGAGAGTTGTGTCTGTATCTTCTGTTGCTACTTCTGTCTTGAACCCTAACTGGCTGAAGTCCAAATCGATGGATGAGACTTGTTGTTCTGATAGAAAATTCTGCAAAGCAACAAATATAGAGTTTGTGAATTGGACTTCTGTGTAAATTTAAGATTATTATTCATGCTTCTTGCATACGATACGTAATGTTGGTATAGTAATATATGATCTGTATATTGATTACTTAATTACTTGAGCAGTGTGCTATCTAATTGAGTTAGTCCTTATAATATAAATTCAGATTTGACTCTTAAGTGCTTATTTTGCTAGAGAAGCTCCCTATCTGAATGTATTTTGTGGTTCCAAATGCATGCAGAACTGGTACTGTTAGCTGATTAAGAAGCTTGGTCATACGCAAAGCAAAGGGGAAAAGATATGGTAACTGTGCTCCCAACACTTGTTATAGGGTCGATGTTGCAGAAGACAACAAATGCAAGTAATTTGGTTCTCATTAAGCTGCTGAAAGGTACCGAGAAATCATAGTTATACTTCACTATTTTAGTGTTTCTGCATCATTTCTTCTTCTTTTACATTTTTTGCATGAGTTGCTATGGGAATAATAAGAATTCACTTTTCCGCACAAGCTTCTTAATTATTTTTTCCTTGCAAGTATGAGCGTACATTTAGCATGCAGATTGTCATTTCAATTTTGTTCCTTTAAAAAAAATTGACACAGGATGGTATTGTATCAGTTTCCTAAACTGAGTATTAGATTGGAGGATATTAAGCTGAGGTGTGTTAGCTAGACTGTTTATAGTCAAAATAACATTTTTCTCCTAATGTTTTATTCAATTTGATAACGTTCCTGCTTGTAAAAATACCAAGCAAAAATCCTTTATGGTGGTAACTATAAATTCAACCAAAGTACTAATAAGAGTTGCTTCTCTGCAGATAGCTTTTACTTTTGTTGTTTATCCATCATTAATTCTTTCTTATATGGGACAAGCTGCGTATCTTTCCAAGCATCACATTATTGAAAGTGATTACCACATTGGCTTCTATGTATCAGTACCTGGTACATTTGTATGTTCACACACATGGTCATTAAGAAAAATCTTTCAATGATGAACATTCCCGAATCGTCCATGTAAGACTAAATCTTAATGTAATAGTTTACTTAATTCTTATTTTGTAGTTTAAAGTAGTTTTTGTTATCCAATTATTTTTAAGTACAATCCGTTATAATTTTACTCCATCTATTACAGAAAAGATATGAAGAAATATTATGAGAAAAAATATTTTCAGAATCTGATATTGATCAAATTGAAGCATATTACCAAGCTGTGGGGGGAGAAAAAAGCGGAGACTATTTGGTCTTGGATATGAAGCAAAAGGCTACTACTTTGGACAATCGTGATTCCTTAGTTGATGATTGCAATCTTGATTAGTTGTGATACTTTTGATGATTAGTGCATTGATTTTTGATGGTATATTTTATTGAAAATGTTTAAAATTGTGCAACAACAATATACACTTGATGGATGTGGGTTATTTTAAGAATAATTTGTAGATGTTTGGACATAATTTTGTTTAGATGGGTGTTGTGATACTATGGATGTTTTGGACATAATTGTGTTTAAATTTTGCTATCTTTGGTATTATGGATGATGTGGGTTCTTTTAAGGATAGTTGGTAGATGTTTACAATGGATTGAGGAAAATAATCTTTTATCACAAAAAATTGGAGACTAAATATAAAAATTTTTAGCAACGGACTAGCAATGAAATATTTGTTCACGAAATAATCAAAATGACGAAATACAATATGAAATTAGTAAAGGCATTTATATATATAATAACGAATTTATTCGTTACTACAAATGGCAACGGATATAGGTCGTCTCTATGACGTTGCAAAACTAGCAACGGATTTTATTTTTTCTGTTGCTAAAGGGTTAGCAACGCGCAAAATAGCAACGACACATATTCCGTCGTTGATTCACTTCTAAATTGAGATAGAGACGGATATATGTTGATTAGCAACGTTTTCGGCCTGTTGCTAAATACGGTTTTTTTTGTAGTGACCACTAATAGCTTTTCTTCAATTTCAATTTTATTTCAAAATTTTAAATTCATGAAGATAACTTTTAATTTTAGAAATTCAATTTCATGCTTTTCTAATGATCTTAAGTCAAGGGGTTTAGGTGGGGTGAAGGATTTGGTAATTGAAGGAGAAGAAATTGAGGATTTGGAGGGAGGGGGTCGGGCTGGTGGTGGAGAAATTGGTGGTTGAAGGAGAAGGGGGGCTGGTGGTAGTGGGTTTGGAGAGTAAAAATTATGGTGGGGGCAGGGATAGAAGAAGAAGATGGAAAATGGAGTTGGAGGGGTATAAAGAAGATGAAGAAATAGGGATGGGGTATGAAGAAGGTGTTTTTTCTTTTCATATTTATATATTAAAAAGTGGGGCCATATCAATTTTTAAATTAAAAAATGTATTTTTTTTTAAATTTCACGTCAATTTTAGGGGTGAAAATAATATACTTTAAAGATGTTAAGGGAAGTAAATAAACAGAAGTTAAGTTTAAGTGCTAAAGTGAGTTTGAAGAACAAATTCTGAGGGAAAAAAATGTCTTTTCTCAATAAAATTAGTAACCAAAGTTCAATGGTTGGTTGTGAGATGACGTAAGGGAGTCATCACATAGTGATGTGATTAATCACATGGAAATTGAGAGGGTAAATCCACTATTAAACATAAGGCCAATATCTGAAAATTTGGCTAATAGTTACTATATATACACCAATTTATTCCTTTAAATTGTAATGACTGAGATGAGAGCTGACAAAATTATTTGATGAAATTATTCTAAAGGAAAAATTACACTATATCATAATTATCTAAAATTACAGTTCTTTTAAATGATTATATAAATTTTTAAGTTTACTTAAAAGTGTCACACCCCTTTTTTAACCTGAAAGAATTCCATTTTAAGGTTTCGAAAGTTTTGTTTTTATTATTATTAAAGTGACAAAATGAAGAATTATTTCGAAAAGGACTTTTTATATTCAAAACTCAGAGTCACCACTTGACATAAATTCAGTGTGCCAAGTCACCTTTTGAAAAATCCTTTTAAAACGGTTTGACTATTTTAAAACTGGTTTGAGAAC
>NW_025858115.1:0-4363 GCF_002878395.1 Capsicum annuum
ATAAAAAGTCTTGGATTTATTTGTTTAAATTTAATACATATGTTATAAATGTATTTACATTATATTGAATGTCTATATAGATAAGATCTATCAAAATCTAGTTGATCTATTCTCTCTATACTTTTCTTCTTTATTCTTAGTTATTTCATAATACGTTATCAGCACGAGACTCTGCTTTCAACGTTAATATAATTATTGTTGAATTTGAGGAAAAATAATTGATTTGGAACCATTTATGTTTTAAATTTATTCCTCAAGAATAATCTTATCAAAATGGATGATAATATCACACACAGTTGACTTGTAAGACGAGAATGAATATTTAATACATCCTCTGTTCACTTTTACTTGTCACTAATTTCCTAATTGTGTTTCTACTTTCACAGTCATTTTTGACATATAAAAAAAAAAAATTTCTTTTTTCCTATTTTACCCTTAGCATTAGTTATATTTTCTTTAAATTAATTTTAAGACAATGTAAACATTATTTTTATTAATGAAGTAAAACCAAACGCAGAAAGTATCTTTTTAAAACATAACAAATCCAATTTAAACGGTTTGATTGGTAGAAAAAAAATGATCTATGCATAACTACTTAATGCACTATGTTTGGTTGGATGTATAAGAAAAAAAATAATCTTGATATAACTAATGCAATATTTAGTTGACGGTTAATATATATAGTAAATTATTCATGAATTTATGCTTTATTTTATTTGTGAAATATATATAACGAGAAAGCT
Source organism: Capsicum annuum (assembly GCF_002878395.1). Lineage (NCBI taxonomy): Eukaryota > Viridiplantae > Streptophyta > Magnoliopsida > Solanales > Solanaceae > Capsicum > Capsicum annuum. The sequence goes on from NW_025858115.1 coordinate 744, forward strand.
ATTTTATTATGCATTCAAAGAGGATAAGCACACAAGTTCAGGCTGAAAATATATGCTTAGATAGTGGTTTCATGTCAAGGCCAACGATGATAGCTCGAGATGAAATAGTATGAGATGGAAGTTATTAACCGTAGCTTATTTAGCTTCATAAAATATGTATCTTATTTAGTCCGTAGCTTATTTAGCATTGTGAAAATCAGAGATCTCCCCATTAATTAGAGATCCTTTAATCATAAATCAGAGATATCCTTTGTTACTAGGCTAGTAATTAGAAGACAATTAGAGCTACTTTTTTTTTTTGTATAAAGTAATGTACACTCTACTGTTCTAATTAGTGAAAGAAATCACGATACCTCTATCTTTAATGTTTTGAATCTCTCTTTATTCAACTTGATATCAGAGTCTCATTTTTTTCTCTTTCTAAGTTCGGAATATTCAGTTTTTTTTTCCTAGCAAAGTCGTTTGTACAAAATCAGGGATCTCCCCTTTAATCAGAGATCCTTTAGAATAAATCAGGGATCTATCAGGTTACTAGGCTAGTAATTAGAAAGGCTAGTAATTAGAAGACAATTATGACCCCTTTCTTTTTATAAATTCAATGTATACTCTACTGTTCTAATTCGTGAAAGAAATCACGATCCCTTTATCTGTAATGTTCTGAATCTCTCTTTATTCAACTTGGTATCAGAGTCTTTTTTTTTCTCTCTGAGTTTCGGATACTCAGTTATTTTCTTTGACAAAGTCGTTTGCACAAAATCAGGGATCTCCCCTTTAATCAGAGATCTTTCAGAAATAAATCATTTCAAATATGATTGTGCTCTAAATTTTACTAAAGCTCGAGCAATTTTTCGAAAAGTTTCAAATATGAATGTGTGTTGACTATTTTAGTACATTATCATCATTAGTCCCCCCATGGAGTCAGAGAGGTGTTTTTAACAGATTCTTGGTTCAAGCAAAATAAATAGTATATCACAAAGTATGAAAGAAAAGGGAAAATACATCATTGAAGAAGTTAGGTTAAAAATAATGAAAAACAGTTCAGTAGCAACAATAAATAGCTAAAAATAAGAGTCACAAGAACAGTAGAAACAACAAATAATATAGCAAGCGAAGCAAATAAAATGCAGATAATAATGACAATATTTTAAAGGAAAATTACTTAGACAATGCTCGACTAGTTACTAAACTTCTGCCATAGATTCCTCCCTAGAAATTCATTTATGCTTCAAAGCGACAAACAATTGACATGATTTCTCATAATTCGCTTTAATCCATGTCGAAATCTCTTTACTTTTGAGAATAGTCCTTGCACAAGCTTCTTTTGCTATTTTACTTCTAAAGTGATTTATTATTAGTCCTTCTAAAACAGCCCTTAGATTTATCATTATAAAGTCTTTGCATCAGTCTCTTCCACAAGCTTTGATTTGAGATATGTCAACTCCATTATCTCAATACTAAAACAATCATTTTTCTCCACCACTTTAGTCATATCTTCAGGAGAAGGAAAATACATTGGCAAATTAAACGAGTCAAATAGAGATTCATCTAGCATTCCCTACATAAAAAAAGAAAGAAACCTCAATTTAAAATGCATGCTCATATGTTTTAGGGATAATACTCACAAAAATATCTGAACTTTGATCAGATTTTCAGTTGAGCGCATACAGAACTTTGCGGGGGTCCTATTATCCCTAGACTTTTTTTTTCGCATTTTAATAGCATATATCTGTCCACTTGGACAAGTGTAAATATGAGGTTGGATACACGTGTAAAAACGAGAGTGGCGCGCGTATTACACCGTCAGCCGGCCAATACTGGGTATAGAGTTTCGGGGGAATTAAATTCACTTTATTTTTATTAAAAAATTATTTATTACAATAATTTTTTCAAGACGGAAAAAGAATATAATTGAAGCAACTAAAAAAAATTAAAAATATAAAAAAATTGGACTATAAGTAGTAGGTTTAAATATCTTTATGGGACAAAGTTGGGCATCATTATGAGCCCATTGGGTTGATTTATGATGGTTCAATTGTGCTGACTCAAATCAGTACATCTTCAAAATCACTTTGTGAGTTGGGCTGGTCAAATAGGTTTGGGCTAGTTTTGTCACACTGAAGCTTGAAAAAAGTGCTACAAAAGAAGGATTGACAACATTTTCTACAAGCATATTGTGGGTAGTTTAATGTAATTGTAGAACAAATTAAGGGGTCGTTTGGTAGAGTGTATAAGAATAATTCAAAATATGGTGTATTAGTAATGCTTGTGTTTGTTATGCTGGCATTAATTATGCTTGTATTTTTCTTATGTAGTGTTTGGTTCAATGTATTAAAAAAATTATGAATTACATAATTTCTATTAAAAAAAATTTTTTGTTATATAATACCCTCAATATATATGTTGGAAAGGATGCAGAAAATTTTTTGAGGGGTAATAGGGTCTTTAAGCATGTTAATGCGTGCATTAGATCCATTGCATTACTAATGCCATGGATTTTGAGGTATTAGTAATACACACTTTAATACACAATAGAGTGTATAACTAATGCTTGCATTAGTTATACATAGGGTAAAAAGGTATACCAAACAAGGTACTACTAATACATATTAAACTAATGGATGCATTAACATTTCAATACACTCTACCAAACGACCCCTAAGTGAAAGGTACGATGATAAAGTCAAAAATATTTAAAAAAATAGACAAATAAAAATTTCAATCTATGAGATGTGTCACATCACACCATAGACCTGAATTATATAATATATGAATTTCTCTATAGAAACTTATTTACGCTTCAAAGCGATAAATAATTGACATGCTTTTTTATAATTCGTTTTCATCCATGTTGAAGTTTCATCGCTTTTGAGGATAGTCCTTTCAAAAGCTTCTTCTGCTATTTCACTTCCAAAATGATTAATGAAAACTCCTTCTAAAGCAACCCTTAAACTTATTAGTAAAGCCTTTGCGTTAGCCTCATCCACAAGCTTTGATTTGGGATACGTTAACTCTATTCTCTTAATGCTAAAACAATCATTTTTCTCCACTGCTTTAGTCATGTCTTGAGGAGAGGGAGAGTATGCTGGCACATTAAATGAGTCAACTAGAGATTCATCTAATTTTCCCTTTGCCAAAAAGAAATAAACATCAATATTAAAATTATATGGCTATAATTGTTACTCTGCTTAATTTTGTCGGTAAATGCACCCTTTTCACCCTGAACTAAAAATAAAATTGTTGAGATACACCCAAACTTAAAGGGGGTCCTATTACCCCCTGGACTAATTAAAATCGTATTTTGAAAAACCTCAGTGCCTACGTGGACCTTCAGTGTGTTGATTCACGCAATGAGCCACGTAGGCACTAAGGTTGCCAAAAATACAATTTTAATTAGTCTGGGGGAGGGTTATAGGACCCCCTTTAAGTTGGAGTATGTCTCAACAATTTTATTTATAGTTCAGGGTGGAAACAGTGCATTTTCTCTAATTTTGTTTATTTTGTTTGGTTTTGATTAGACACGAAATTTAAAAAAGTAATTAAAAAAAAATTATTGAATCTTGTGGTCTCTAAACTAAAGATAAGTGGAACGTACCAAAATATTCTTTAATCTTTTGATCTTA
>NW_025858116.1:0-1277 GCF_002878395.1 Capsicum annuum
CAGTAACTTTTGTGCTAGTTTTGGAGTTCTTTATTGAATTGTGTATCAGTAACTTTTGTGCTTGTTTTGGAGTTCTTAATTTTATTTCTTTGTAAGGCCTTATGAATCTAGTATTCTTTATGGTTTTATGACTTGAACTGTGTTGTGTTGCTCGGACTTGACTAAAATGTTGTCTCTAACTCTTCATCGCTTTGCTTAAAAATGCACTACTTTTGGAGGATTAAGAGTACGAATAAAGCAGCTTCCAATTATTCCCTCGATTTCCAAGAGGATTATAGAAGAAAAAAAGAGAGAATTTTTCTGATTGTCTTTATAGAGTTGAAGTCATAAGCTATTATGGTAATGGTACTTTTCATTACTTTATTATTAGGTCTGTACTAAATACCAAATAATATGTAATAAATCTGTACATATGTTCAAGTTCTTATTTGGTATGTCATTATATGCCTTACTAGTACAATGAATATGCAATAAAACCAAGATCAAGCTAATCAACGACCAATTAATGAGTTTAATTGCTTGGACATTATATTATTTGACCAGTCTGTTACTATTTAAAACAAATTCAACTAGAGGTGTACTTTTATTAAATTATAATCTTATTAATAGTACTTTCAAACTCCAAGGCACCATTTGGCTATGAATAATATTCATTCTATCCTCTTTTTTTTTTTTTTTAACTTTATTCATAAAAATATTGTTTAGCAATAAATTTTTTAAATAAAACTTAAACTTGTATTTGAATAAGTGAAAATAATTAATTTTATTTTCATTTTTTTTCGAACAAAGTGAAAAAGAAAAGTGACATTTTGTTTGGTAAGAGACCGGAGACGTGTGTTGGACTGTGGAATTGATTGATTTCTGTAATTTCTTTTTTGCTTTTTAAAACTGAGGTTTTGTGTTGTTTGTGTAAACAGGTGAAAACAGAAGGATGTATCTCCAGTTTTACATCAACGACAATGGTGACAAAGTTTACACCACTAAGGTATATTGGCATCATTCTTTTTGAGTATATTATTTCATGATTTGGGCTTTACACCTTTGGCTGGGTCATTGGAACTATGCAGTTTTTTTCGTATATTCCTCATATATATATATATATATACAAAATGGGGAAAGTTCGTCTGATTGTATTAGACTTTGACAAAGTTTTATCATATTTTGAAAGGAGATGCTATCTGAAAACAAGGGGTTGTTTGGTACTGGAGTAGGAGATGGGATAAAATGATCCCAAGCTTTGATGGGATAAGGTGGGATATTCAGGATTAAGCCGGGGA
>NW_025858117.1:0-2057 GCF_002878395.1 Capsicum annuum
TATACATTAAATATACACGTCTATAGAAGATATATACACTAATATACAACAATATATATAGTTATATACTAATTTATAAAACATATACACATGTATATATTAAATATACACGTCTATAAAATATATATACAAAAATATACGCACCATTCAATATATATGTACTACTTTTCGTAAAACATATACTACAATATATGTATATACTGCAATATATATACAACAACAACAACAAACCCAGTGTATTCCCACCTAGTGGGGTCTGGGGGGGTAAGATGTACGCAGTCCATACCTCTAATTAATAAAACCTATACACATGTATACATTAAATATACATGTCTATAGAAGATATATACAAAAATATATGCACCATTAAATATATATGTACTAATTTAAGTAAAATATATACTACAATATATGTCTATACTACAGTATATATATAGCTATATACTAATTTATAAAACATATACACATGTATACATTAAATATACACGTCTATAGAAGATATATACACAAATATAAGCACCATTCAATAAATATGTACTACTTTAAGTAAAACATATACTACGATATATATATATACTACAATATATATAGTTATATACTAATTTATAAAATGTATACGCATGTATACATTAAATATATACGTCTATAGAAGATATATATACATATATACAACAAGATATATAGTTATATACTAATTTATAAAACATATACACATGTATACATTAAATATACACGTCTATAGAAGATATATACACATATATACTCACCATTGAATTTATGTGTACTACTTTAAATAAAATATACTACAATATATATATATATATATATATATAGTTATATACTAATTTATAAAACATATACACAGATATACATTAAATATATACGTCTATAGAAGATATATACACATATATACGTACCATTCAATATATATGTACTACTTTAAATATAATATACTACAATATATATACACACACTATATATATAGTTATATACTAATTTATAAAACATATACACACGTATCGTTAAATATATACTACTTCAGAAGATATATACACACATATACGTACCATTCAATATCTGTACTACTTTAGATAAAATATACTACAATATATATACACTACAATATATACACACACTATATATATTGTTATATACTAATTTATAAAATATATACACATGTATACCTTAAATATATACGTCTATAGAAGATATATATACACATATATACGTACCATTCAATATATATGTACTACTTTAAATAAAATATACTACAATATATATATATATATATACACACACTACAATATATAGTTATCCGTATAGTTATATATTAATTTATAAAACATATACACATGTATACGTTAAATATATACGTCTATAGAAGATATATATTTATACACATATATAAATTAATAATACTTGATAGTAAATTAATAATATATTAAAACTAAGTTATAATTAAATCCAAATTTAAAAAAAAAAAAAAAAAAAACTTAACCGGATCGGGCTGGGTCGGTTAACCGACAGGTTTAACCGAACTTGGTCCGGGCCAGGTCAAACTAGACTGGTTTTATAAGTGAGCCGCTCCGGGCCAGGCCGGGTCAGCCCGGTCCATTTGACAGGCTTGGACTCAACATAAATCCAGTGATTGGGTGGAAAAAAAAAAATATTGTAGACCATGGTAGGATATAACTATCAGAAACATTTTTAATATTTTTTTTTTGTATAAGTTAATAGTATAATAAAAGTATATGTATTTGTATCTACCCGTCTACCTTACAATATGTCTTGTAGCAATAATTAAACTCATTACTTATATTTATGATCAGTGATCACCTCATGTTTTAGCAGGATAAAATTTATTCATAAGTCAACTGATTATTTGTTTCATATAATAAGAAGCTTCATCACCTAGACAAGCTAACCCGTTAAAATTAGTTCTGAGATGGAGCCAAGGGTAAAATTAAGACCAATATACAATGTTAAAGACAATGATATTTTTGAGCTAGTTTGCACGTAAATATCGACTATTTCATCAAACTAAATATATGTCACCT
>NW_025858118.1:0-1525 GCF_002878395.1 Capsicum annuum
AGCTCATCCAGTTTTTTCATTTTTCATGTCAATTTCATAAGCTAATTTTGCTACACTTTCCTTCCCACCCCGTGTATTCTCCTAAACAAAGACTGAGATGATATATGGCATTCTCAACCTCTCTCCTGTATAATAGTCTCCTCCAACAACCCATCCATATAAATTTGGACCAGGGAAATTTCTATTAGATCCATCGTTGTTTGTTGCAGTGCGAGGCTTTGGAGGCCTTTCAACAAGTCCATTGCGCCATTAAAATTGGTCCAATTACTAATGGATATTTACACTGTCACCAAAAACTTGAACCCTTCCCCAAACTTTACACAAAAACATGAGCATGAACCATCATTAAATTGTAACGGGGTATCGACACCATCGTCTTGGTCCCTCAGCCTTACCAGTTCGAACCTAACAATCTTAATTGTAAAATGTCATATCTTATTTATAGGATTAATGCCTAATAGGTAAAGAAATAATATTCACAAAATTATTATACTGGATGTAAGTTTTCATGATAGGTTGATCAGTAATACATACCTCTCACATATGAAGTAGTTCCATCTGCAATCAGCTTATTTCTCTGAATCCATCGTTACTCTAGCCTTTAATGCTAGCCGAGCAAAAGTAGATCCAGTTTCACTTCCTTTTGTCTGCAAACAAGAGAAATACATTCGATATCAAACAAGAGAAGAATAAAAAGAAAACAAAAAGAACATTACAAAAGGGTAACATAAAATTGAGTGAATCAACAGATGACCAATATGATGCAGCAGATTACCCATCTGTTCAACCGATGAGGCATCGTTGCAAATAATGGATGATATGTTGGAACAGATGGGTCATCTGTTGGAATAAATCAAATCAGCCTTGCTACTGGTTTGATTTCTTCAAACAGTTGCTCCGTCTATTCTAACAGTTGATTCATCAGTTACAACAGTTGAGGAAACTATTGCAACACCACCACCAACAACATCAATAATAAAGACACAACACCATATGTTCCAACACCATCCACAACACAAACATCACATGTTCCAACACAACCACCACCCCCAACAACACCACCACCAAAGTACCAAACAAAAGACATAGAAAAAACTATACTGACAACAAGGCTTTTTAAGTGCTCCCAATAGATGATTTTTCGCATATTTTAATAAAAATAATGGTTCATTCATTCAAGACTTAAAAGTCACCTTTCCTTCAATTTTCTCAATAAATAGGAAACTGATAATGGGTAAATTATTAATAGTAACAGATGTTAATAACTAATTTAAATGACATACAAAGAAGAAAACGAGATGAAAAGAGCAATAGTGAACCCTACCTGCAATATCAAAAAAGCAAATGGATCAGAACATCCAGTTCAGTCGAGAAAAGATATTGGTTGAGATCCTAAGGAATCCTCATTCGAAAGAAGAAATAAAAGAGAGAAAAAGGGGAAACAAATATAATTGAGAATAGAGAATAAAAAAGAGTGATGAGTTGAGTCTTGACTTACTTTATGGCTGAAGGAGAGAGAGTTCTA
>NW_025858119.1:0-5004 GCF_002878395.1 Capsicum annuum
TGTTGCAATATATGTCTTTTCTGTTGGATATAATCAAATAGATTAAGTCATCTGTTATAGCAAATTACTCATCTGTTGTAAATTATCAAACATATTAAGTCATCTGTTATGACAGATTACCAATCTGCTGTAAATTATCAAATCGATTAAGTCATCTATTGTAATAGATTACCCATTTGTTGTATATTATCAAATAGGCACGGCCATTTGTTGTATTTGATCCTATGAGAACTCAGCCCTAGTCCTAGATTAATCAATTAAGGTATTATTTGAACACATGAGGTAATAAGAATTGGTTTATCTCAGAGTGATCTATTACGACTTTGGTCGGCAGGAACGCAATACCATCTCATCGGGAAATTGGCAAAAGACTCCATTGAAGTTGTAGTTTATCCTATGAGAACTCGTACCTGGTCCCAGATTAATCAATTAAGGTATTAGTTAAACACATGGGGTAATAAGAACTGGTTCAGCTCAAAGTGATCAATCGACAACTCTAGTATGGAGAAACGCAATCTAAAAGACTCAATTAAAATTGTAGTTGACCGTATGAGAACTCATAACTAGTCCTAGATTAATCAGTCAAGGTATTAATTGAACACATAAGGTAATAAGAATTGGTTCAAATCAGAGTGATCGATCGATGACTCTGGTCGGGAGGAACACAATACCATCTCATCATGTAATTGCCAAAAGACTTAATTGAAGTTGTAGTTGACCCTATGAGAACTCATACCTGGTCCTAGATTAATCAATTAAGGTATTAATTGAACACATAAGGTAATAAGAATTGGTTCAGATCAGAATGATCAATTGATGACTCTGATCAGGAGAAACACAATACCGTCTCATCATGCAATTGCCAAAAGACTCAATTAAAATTGTAGTAGACCCTATTAGAACTTGTCCCTGGTCCTAGATTAATAAATTTAGGTATTAGTCTAACATATTAACTCAATTGAAATTGTATAAAAATAAATGTTCAATCTGTTACAACACATATCTTTTCTGTTGGATATAATCAAACAGATTAATTCATTTGTTGCAATATATTACTCATCTGTTGTAAATTATCAAATAGATTAAGTTATAAATTTGTTGTAAATTATCAAATTCATTAAGTCATCTATGGAAACAGATTACCCATCTGTTGTAACTTATCAAATAAGCATTGCTATCTATTGTAATTGACCCTATGAGAACTCACCCCTAGTCGTAGATTAATAAATTAATCTAGGACTAGGGCTGAGTTCTCATAGGATCAAATACAACAAATGGCAGTGCCTATTTGATAATATACAACAAATGGGTAATCTATTACAATAGATGACTTAATTGATTTGATAATTTACAGCAGATTGGTAATCTGTCACAACAGATGACTTAATATGTTTGATAATTTACAACAGATGAGTAATTTTCTATAACAGATGACTTAATCTATTTGATTATATCCAACAGAAAAGACATATATTACAACAGATTGAATATTTGTTTTTATACAATTTCAATTGAGTTAATATGTTAGACTAATACCTTAATTGATTAATATAGGACCAGGGATGAGTTCTCATAGGGTCAACTACAACTTCAATTGAGTTTTTTAGCAATTACATAATGAGACGGTATTGCGTTCCTCTCAACCAGAGTTATTAATTGATCACTCTGAGCTGGACTGATTATTATTAACTTATGTGTTAAAGCCGATAATATACTCTGTATATTATTGCTATTTCTCTAGTATTATCCTTACTGTTCATGTTTTTTGTCTTAACATTAAGTGTTAAAACATCCATGATGTTAGGATCATTAATATCTACTGAGAAATTAGGGTAGCAATTAAAGTATACTGGGCCATCGGCAGGCGCCAGGCTTTTAACGTCATCTGTGAAATAGTTGTCCCACCAATGTTTTATCATTCCCGTGAAGCCTGCTACGATCATTGTGGCTGCCTCTTTGTCAGAAGCCCCTCGAATTTTGTAAGCTGTGATGGCAACGCCCTGAAGAAAACCCTTACCTCTCCACTTCTAACCATGATGGTAGAGGAATAACTGAATGAAATGTTGACGGTTTGGCTGAACACCAAATCTATAACAAACTCCATGAAATGGGTGTTGCCATCACAGCTTACAAAATTCGAGGGGCTTATACAGCACAGTTAAAAAGGAGGTTTTATCTATAGTGCTATGTATCACCAAATTTCAAGATGATCTTATTAATAAAGAATTTTTACTAAGAGTAGATTGCAAATCTGCTAAAGAGATTTTACAAAAGGATGTTAAAAATTTGGTTTCGAAACAAATATTTGCTAGATGGCAAGCTCTCCTATCTAGCTTTGATTTTCAAATTGAATTTATCAAAGGAGAAAATAATTCCCTTCCCGATTTTCTAACAAGAGAATTCTTAACCTAGGAATTTTAGATCAATGGATCAAAGGCTTTTAACGTCATCTGTGAAATAGTTGTCCCACCAATGTTTTATCATTAATTTCATTAGGGAATTTGGAGGAGAACTCTATGGCCCTACAGATAGGTTTATAACTACCTTGATAAAGATCATGCCCTAAGAATCTTATGGAGGTCTGAAAGAGCTTCATCTTCTTAGTACTTATGACTAAACCATTAAACTTAACAATCTTAAAGAAAGTGTTGAGATGTTTAAAATGGGAATTAATATTTCCTGAGAAAATTAGCACATCATCAATATAAACAATCGACATGTGACTACAAGGATTAAAGATCTTGTTCATGATGTTTTGAAATTCTGAGAGAGCATTTTTAAGACCGAAAGGTAAAACATTCCATTCATAATGCCCAAAAGGGACATTGAAGGCCGTCTTGTATTTATCCTTTTCAGCTATTTGAATCTGCCAGAATTCTGACTTCATATCAAACTTACTGTAAAGGTTGGCTTTGAAAGTTCTTTTCAAAAGATCCCTTTTGTTAGGGATTGGATGCCTGATCCATTTTAGGACCGTATTCAAAGGCTTGTAATTTATTATGAGCCTGGGAGTTCCTCGCTCCTTTTTAGCACTGTTATTAATGTAGAAAGCAGAGCAACTCCAAGGAAAATTCGAGGTTCTGATGATACCATTTTTTAGCAAATGGTTAATTTCGTTCTTGCAGATTTCCATCATTTCCTGGTTCATTTGGATGGGCCTGGCCTTAGTAGGGATGGCCTGTTTGTTGAAACCAAAAATGTAAGGAAGTTCTATTAAATGTCTTTTTCTTTCCCAAAAGGCATTAGGAAATTCTGAACAAATTTCTTCCTCAAAAGTCTTTTGGAGATTGATAATTTTGTTTACCATCTCCGGGGTTTTTAAAAGTTATTCGATTTTCTGTATTTGAATTTCTTGTTTAAGAAAACCAATATGTGAAGAGAGTCTGGTGATTTTAAAAGCAGTCCTTTCCTTAATAAAGGTGCCTTCTTCGTGAGAGAGGGGCCGTAATAAAGGGAAGAACAGATTTTGATTTAAAATCGTTGTGTGAATTCCATCAAAATCACTAGTGTAACGTCGAATTTGATTAATGAAAGGTATTCCTAGAATGATATCTTTCATGATACCTTCAGTGATGATGAAATCATTAACAAGACAAATGCCATTGTTACAGATATGGGCTTTGGAAAGCTTGTAATCGATTTGCATCTTTTCTCCGATGGCAGAGTAGAGACGAGAGGTGCTTTTGTGAAGATACTTAGTGGGTATAAGCCCTTTGACGATACAATTGTTGTCGGCGCCTGTATCAAAGAGGGCGACTCTGTTAAGAACGAAGTCTTTGTGAACTACAATTTTTACGGCGATATATTCGCTGTAAGCTTTAATGGCTGTGATGACAGCATCGGAGGTAGAGGGAGAATCGAAGCCTGGGAAGGAGTTGGGTTCCTTAAGATTATCGTTTGAAATATGATCACTGATTATTAGGGAATCCTTGGGAGATTCTGTTGAGGATACATTCTTTAAGACTTGTTCGGTAGAGCCAGTAAACGGATCTTAGCGAATACTAAAGGAATATTAGTGAAATAAAGGAAGGAATATTAGTGAAATAAAGGAAATATTGAATGAGAAGAAGTAATTTAAAAACTTACAAGATTTTATTCAAACTTTAAAACATTACAAGAGAAGAGCTTAGCCAGGCAGAAATATTTCTTGTCTAGGAAATTTTTCTGAAGGAAGTGAGGACAATGATAATGACAAGGGAAAAGTTAAAGGAGTTGACTTCTTTGGTCCTATTCCCAAAGTTTATTATCAGCAACATACTCGAGTCCCGGAAGCCCTAGAACCCGAGAATCTCTATGATCTAGGTAGCCCTACTGCCTCAGATATGGAACCTCCCCCCACCATACCTCGTCAAAAAATTAGAACAGACCCAGGATTAGAGGACATCAAATTCAATGATGAGTATACTCCAGACCTCAAAGCCCTTGAGGTTCGCTGGTACCTTCCAAAAGACGCAATAAAAAGAAAATGGTACACCAGTACTTATTCTACAGAGCAGCAAAAAGAATTTGGTCGGCTATGGATAGCTGATATGAAAAGACTTAGATGTGACATCGAATTCTTCAGATGGTTTGAATTCACAGGGAGAATGGAAAACCAAAACGAATCCCTTCACGTTATCATTAATAAATGGTATACGTAGAGTAACAAAGTAGCTGAATCCGTTACTCCTTCCCTTGAAGGAATAAAAATTCCTCATTCTAATGAGATCCTCAATGCTTCACCCTTTAAGAAAAAGCATGATAGACCCCTATTAGCTCCCATCAACAGAGACCTAGATAGGATAGTTGAACAAAACAACTATACTAATCAGGTCCTAGCATGGAGCTCTTAGTATCTCCTATTTGCTGGGAGATAGTATGAAGGACCTGATTAGTATAGTTGTTTTGTTCAGAAGAACTAGTATTCTCCTTTTGTTTCAATATACCTCCATAACCAATATCCGAAGCATCAGTTTCAACAATCATAAAGGCTTTAGGATTAGGAATTCCTAGGCAGGGAAGGTT
>NW_025858120.1:0-1598 GCF_002878395.1 Capsicum annuum
GGGGAGATGGAGTCAAAGTCAAAATAGAAAAAATCAAAACAGATGTTGCAATAGATGGTAAATCTATTGCGACAGACCAGACAGTATTTATTCATCTGCACGCATGTGATGACTATTAAAAAAGAGGTGATGAGTCATGACTTTTTATCTAACATATTCAAAACAGCTGATAAATCGAATTCTCCATCTGTTGCAATTGATGAATCAGCTATTAGAAGAAATCAAAATATTTTCTCCAACAGATGGTCCATCTGTCGCAACAGATGTCTCATCTGTTGTACATACAAACCATCTGTTGCAACAGATGGTAAATCTATTTTAACAGACCATCTGTTGCGACAGATGGACAATCTATTGCAACAACTCAATAATAACAGTTATTATCAAGTCTCAAACCATTTTGAAAAGGTAAGAAGTATTAATGTAAAAGAAAAAGTTGCGACTTTTGATAGAAAATAAAATGCCACCAGTTTGAATGTAATTAATACAAAGGAACTGAACAGTCGTGCCTTTTGGCCTGACACATCCATATTCAATCCTCTATAAATAGGTCCCTCCTTAATCTTTATTCTACTCCACTTTATTTATTTCTTGCATTTTTTCGTTTTGCATGACATTTTCAACCACTTCTCTTCAAAGAGCATATTCTTTTCTCGTTGAGGTAATTTTTTTTTCCTGTGTAAATCTACCAGTTGGTAGTATACATTGTATTACATTTGGACTCTTTTCTTTACATTTGTCAATTCATGCATGTTTTAAATATGGCTGATCTTATTTGGGATAATGCTATTCTGCGCAATACTGTGTGGGAACTTCAGAGGCAAGTTAATGACCTGCAGAGAGAGTTGATCGCCGTGAGACCAAGAATGTTAAGAAAGATGTAGAGGCTAATGAGGGGCCTGCTGCTATGAGTTGATTGGCCAACTGTCATTAATGATGATGATAATGATAATAATAATTAGAATGTATTTTTCTTTTAGCGTATGTATTTTATTTTTTCTATATCATATTTATACCTAATGTATTTTATTTTTTGTTTAATGAAAAAATTATTTTTAGTCGACTTTGACTTTTTAATTCTTATTCAATTTTTATTCTGTCTATTTCTTCTAAACATACATGTTAACATATCAACGGTTGGAGGTAAGGAGCAATTTTAAATCCAAATGCAATAGTAATTTTGGATTTTGAGTTCTTTCAACAGATGGACCATGTGTTGGAACAGATTGGTCATCGGTTGGGTTTCTGTCAATAGATTATCCATCTGTTGCGACAAATTTGTCATTTATTAGAGAAAAACATTCCAGTTTGTTGGAACTGTGTTGTATTCTTCCAGCTAATGTCCACCTATTGCCACAGATGGGTAATCTGTTGAAAATAATTGTGGTCTGTTGTATTATTTAGTTCTTGTTTTGCCTCTTTTTATTTCTGCACAAGTTATTAAAAAAGATAGTTTATATATAATAAATGATAACATTACATTCACAACAATGAGCTAAATATATAAAAGTCAACAACAAACAACAACACAAGTTTTTGCAATTAGAACGATCATGGTAGATTACGATCCGAGCATGTATTTATTTTGTGGCCAGTGC
>NW_025858121.1:0-1910 GCF_002878395.1 Capsicum annuum
AGGACCACTATCAAAGATTATTTTGTACATTCTACATATCTTCGGTTAAAGACTACGAGATTCAAAAATCTTCTTTACTTTCTTTACTCCATAGAAGGAGGGCTTTGAAGTAATTGATAAAGTTGTTGTCATGTGACCAGGAGGTCACGGGTTCAAGTCTTGAAAACAGCCCTTTGCAGAAATGTAAGGTGAGGCTGCGTACAATAGATCCTTGTGGTCGGGCCCTTCCCCGGACCCTGCACATATCGGGAACTTAGTGCAACGGGTTGCCTTCTTTTTTTTTTAACTTTCTTAACTCCATGTCATCAAAACCAAACAAACAAATTGAAACATGGGAAGTAAGTGAATGAGATTATTTCACTTAGCTAATAGTATTTCCTCTTGATTTCTTCTCTAGACTGAATTTCTAATGATTCTAAATTATTCATCACTATGCTATTCTCTAGGACTATCAAAATTAATATGGGAAATTTGTAGTAATTTCAGTAGGTTCAGCAAATACACATTTCACTGGATCACCATAGTGTACCTCCACATCTCCATTCAGAGGAAGGTCCTTTTCTAATGAATAACTCAGTTAGTGGGGACACATATTTCTACCTCCCCATCGCTGTGCAATGCTTAAGCACGAGTTATGTCATTTCCTATCAAAAACTATTCACTTCAGTCATGAAACTGGACATTGCAGAATTGACTGGAATAGATGCAAATTCTGCAATTAGAATTCCCCTCTTAATTTGTTTCGCGAGAAAACTAACTTTATGGTTGGTGTAGTATTTGCCACTGACTCCTCTATCCTTTTCTTTTCCAGATATCCTTTTTCTACTACTGCCCTTTTATACCCCTGTTCTATTAATCTTTTTTACTTATTCCATATCTTGTACATTTCAAAAGATAAATAGGTCAAAGACCGTCACTCACCTTTACAGGTATTTTCTCTCTATACAGATAAAGGAAAATTCAGTTTCAAAAAAATACAGATAAACGAAAACTATGTGAGAACTATGCCAATAAACTTACAGAAACAACTTACTATTTTCAAGTAAATGTAGACCCACAAGGAATAGCAACCCATGACCACATCTAAGTAGTAGAATAAACCAATAATGGGTAAAATATGGTAACTCTCCAGAAAAAGCCGAAAAAAAACACTATTGATCAAATGATAAATCTTCATTGTCTTGTTAGATATATAAGGAAAAATCCACTTTAAACTATAACAACACAATTATTAAACTTTATCAAACATTAACAACCTAGAAGAGAAGAGCAATAGCTGGAAGTCTGATACAATCCCTGTATTCATTGACTATGAACTGATTAATCAAATGATGGATCTTCACAATCATGTTAATCCAACAAACGTAATACTCCCTCTATTCATTTTTACTAGTTCACTATTCCAAAAACAGATTTTCACTTTTACTTGTAGCTTTTAACACATGAAGAAAAAATAACATTTTTTCATGTTTTAACCGTAGTAGAGTATTAATTACTTATTCTCCAAATCATTTTTTAGAACCTAGTACTAATCATCAATTAATATATTTATTAATATGACATTATAGTAAAATCCTCATATCAATCATTGTTTCTTAAGGAACGCGCAAGAATTAATATGGGCATTATAGTAAAATTACCATATGAATCATTGCTTCTTAAGAAACGTGCAAATACAAAGTAGACAAGTAAAAATGAATGGAGGGAGTATCAATTCCTAATAACTTCTAAAACTCAATACTTTTTTTTAATTAATCGTGGTATCCGAGCTCGCTTTCGCACACCACACACTAAATCCGCGGGATAACTCTACCAAGGCTAGGACAACTGGGAAAAATTACCTAGTGGCTTTTGCCTCGGCTGGGATTGATCATTATGCAACACTCTTGGGTGCAACTACTGAAACTCAT
>NW_025858122.1:0-2460 GCF_002878395.1 Capsicum annuum
ACAACTAAATTCACAAGTTTGAAAATATCTGTCAAGACTGATAAAGCTGATTAAACTAACTGACTTACTGTAGAGTTGATGGGACCAACCCTCAACTAACTCCAACTGACTATAATAAATGAATACTAGAATAACTGAATGAAAGATAAACTTTTCCTTAAAGAAAAAGGACTCACCACTGTTGTTGCTGCTATAACACTAAACTATCTAAGTGTAGTCAGGAAACTGCGTGTCCGTACCTATGATATAAGACATCATAGCACGAATAAAAGTATGCAATTAGTACTTCGAATGTACTAGTATATGAGATGATATTAGGCTAAAATGCGTAGGTTAACTATGCATAAAGTAATGACTAACTAAATAACATAAGATAACTGAGTATGCATGCATGAAAATTAAAATACTGAGAATATAAGATCAAGCATATAATGTTTCTGAAATAATCTATTACCTAAAATATTAAATCTGATAACTAAATAACTAATAGTCTGTATGCTATGGTCAACCAAACCTGAATTGAATTCTGAACTGAATACTGAACTGAGACTGTGAGAGATATCATCTAACCGACATGCCCCAATCTGAGCTAATTGGGGTCCAACCTATAACCCTGGTTGGAAGGATGTCAGTACCGTGCCACAGGTACTAATACTAACTGTGTGGATTCACTAAAATAATGTCCCAAAGGACCAGGGTGTCAAGCCTAACTGATGGGTGACCCCTGAGAGGAATTCAAGCCTAATTGATGGGTGACTCTTCATAACCTACGCTAGCTATGTAGTTATGGAATATAGGGACTGCTACTAACAACTCAGTCTAATCGACGGGGAATCCGTCATCCCTGTATTCGCTCAGTGTTAAATCTTACTCCCAACTGAATGACACTAATTAATGGAATGAACTACTCTTAACTGAACAAACAACTAATCATAATTATTGACTAAATGATAATGCTCATGGTCTATCTAAATTATTCTAAAGATATTAAAATTATATAAACAACTAGGTATCGGGTGTTCATAACCCACCAGCATTGAAAGAAAATAAGGATAAGGACATATATAAGCTTTGAAAACCATGATAGGGAATCATTATTCAAAATCCATCACTTTGTCATTTCATCAAACACATAGAGATTAAGACTTTAACATGAGGATGCTTTTAAACATGATGACATAACATGATTACATGACAAAAATCATAAATTAAGGTTTTTTCCTGAATTGCATGAACATGATATGGGAACTACAACATTCAAAACATACTATAATCCATTCCACTCAAAAACAATTATAATCCTAACCTAAAATTGAAATAACAAGATGTCATAGGCATAATTCAACTTAATCATGAAACATTCATAATTTTAAATATATAAAGAGATTCTTGGACTCCATGGGTGAAAAGTGACCATGGATGAACATCACACAAACCTTAAATCCTTAAGCTTGAAAGAGAAACACCAATCTTGATGCTGCATTGAATGGTCTTGGATTGAAGAACTTTAATTCTTGGTTTTCAATGTGAAGAAGTTATGGAATTTGATGATCTTGGGGGAGGAAAGGTTTTGTTTTTGCAAGAAAATTGGAGAAGAAGGGCAAATAATGCCCTAACTGGTGTTATAATTCATGATTTAACAAATTAGGTTAAAGGAAAAAGACAAAATTTCCCATTAGACATTTAAATTCATAACCAGAATGCGTTTTAAAGGGGCACCACAACAAGATGAGGGCTCCATCGCTATTATGATCGTGATGCAGCCCTACTGTGATAAGCTACTGGAATAGTGATCCAAACATAAACCAATCCTCATTTGAAAAATCCAAAACTTTACTAAGACATGTTTCTTACACCCTTCAACATGAATACACGCAAAAACCAACACCTCGGGGTCGAGAATAAAAATTTAAAAATCCTCAAAGTTAAAAGGCCATAAAATGACTAAGTCCCCAACACTTAGTGAAATTTTCAAGAGTTAAGCCTCTTATGCATGCAACTAGGATCTGAACTAAGCTAAGAATAATATGGAATATTATAATTTCCTATGACTGACTTTAAGGGACCTGGTCCCTCACTATGTGATGCAACCTCCCCGAGTTTTATCATAAGGTTTATAAGACAGTGTATTTCTTCTTCTCATTATTCTCCTAATAAGTATGTGTTGCTTACTGACGAGAGAGAACCTAAATGCTATGAGAAGGCCATGAAATATGAACATAAGAATTAGTGGATTGAATCCATGAAAGATTACATGAAATCTTTTCATGAGAACCATACTTATGAGTTGGTGAAATTTTCTAAGGGCATGAGAGCTTTAAAGAATAAGTGTGTGTTCAAAGTACAATTTTAAGAACACAGTTTAAAGCCTAGATATAAAGCCAGATTGATTTTCAAAGGATTTGGTCAAAGGAAGGGTATTGACTTTGACAAAATATTTTCTCCTATTGTCAAAATGAC
>NW_025858123.1:0-1414 GCF_002878395.1 Capsicum annuum
GTATTTAATTATTTTCTCTTGCATTTTGTTTTTATGTTCTTGCTTATTTCAAAACATACAATGCTAATTTAAAATTTAAATTACTTAATTTTTTTTAATATTCCTTTCATTCATTATTTATCAAAATTTATTTACTTTTTATCAAAATTTTAGCTACATTGTATTTATCATTTAAGATTCGACTTATTATAGCTAAAAGTATTTTTTTTTATCTAAACAGAAAGTCACACCCTTCAAACTTTTTACACTATAATTGTAACTTATTTTTTAATTTTATCCTAACTTATAGTTATGTGTTATTTATACTTGTAAATAACTTGTCATTTTTCTTAATATTCTTACTGATTATTTATTTTTAATGTATAAATAAATATGCATTTTTCTAATCCTTGAAATTTAATTTATTTTTTAACTTGTATGATTCATAATTTTCCACTATTTAAATTTATCTATCATACTTTATTTTAAGTGATAGCTTTATTCTACTACAAAATATAAATAGAGATATAATTTGAGTATTTCTTATAAATAATAATTTTATATTATTATTACATATAAATAGAATATTGGTTGACTGTTTATCTATTTAAATTTCTATAATTATTACTTTTGTATTACTTGAAATTAGAATTGTAAGGTTTTCTTTTTATGTGTAACATAAATAATAAAATGAAACATAAAGTAGATTTTACCAAAATGAAATATATAGTAGAAGAAGACTCTAATATAATCTAATTTAATTTTTTAGGAGTACTTATTGTTTAAAATCTACACTAAATTCTTATTTAAGCTAAACACTTCACAGCTATTGGAGATAATTTTATATCATGTTCACTTTTAATTTATGTTAATTCAGATTTTTTTTAAAACCATTACCTTTGTCTCTAGTATTAAAATGAATTCAATATTACATGAAATTACTCAAAAATGAATGAAAACATACCACTTGTTATATAATATAAATAATGCGCAAAATTAGTAACAAAAACTTATTCATAAAAATAAATTGTAAGTAAAATTATGAAAAGAATAAATAAATTGAAGTATTTAAATACCTACAAATTTATTTGATATCCACCTAGAAAAAGTAGATATGAAAATGTAGTACTGTTCCAGAGGCCTCTTTATGCTTAAAAGAAATTTATTAAGATCAAAAGTTGTGACATAATAATATTCATGCATATATAAAAATATTTACATTCATTCTTTCTGAAACTAATCTGGTAATTGTCCTTTATATATTTCGCGTCTCCGTTGTATTTGTTGATTTTTCAAATATTCATTTGTATTTTTGAAATATTTATTTACATCATATCCGTGGAAACTTCGGATTCCTTAGATGCATTTATGACAAAAGATAAATATAATATTAATAATAATAATTAAAAAATAAATTAAGTGTAAAAACATATCT
>NW_025858124.1:0-2134 GCF_002878395.1 Capsicum annuum
GTTTTACAAAAAATAGTATAAAACGTAAGAAATTCATTTTTTATGTTTTTATAAAAGTTAATTCCGTTAGTTGACCGTTAAGAAAAAGGTGGAAAACATAATAAATTATTACGTTTAGCCTATTTTGGTAACTTTTTAAATAGGTGGCCTATTTTGATCACTTTTTTACTTTTGTGGCTCATTTTGATTCCGAATTCTATGATAAATTTATTCTATGTGGTTTGATTGTGAACAAACCATGTCCATCTTAACACCTTTCAAGCCTTCTTCTATCACTCTTGACTTTGAAAGTAATTAATATTAATAGTCGTAATTACAAGTGTTTCATTTGATCTTAATTGGGTTTAATTTTGTATAATTCGATTTTGATAATGTTGTCCAATCCGAATTGAAATAACTTTTGTTTACTCAATCCCTTTTGGTTTGTTTTTCGATTATAGTTCTACTTAGCAAAGATAATTGCAACAAGATAATCCAATAATTATGACTAGAATTGTAAGTAATAAGGTGAAGATTAAAAGAATGAACACAAAGTTACCAAGAAAGAGGAGCAAAGTTCTTTTAAAACCAATTCTTATCCAGGAAAGTACTACAACAATAAAAAAGAGAGGAGGCAATTTTAACCGATTTTTTAATAACAAGCCACAAGCATATATAAGTATTAAGCTTAATTTTGATTCAGAAATTGATTTGATGTCTTGTGATCATACAACTGTAACAAGTGGGACTTGGTAAAAGATTTTCTTGGATAACAACTTTGTCTCCAAATTAACCAACAAAGATTAGCTAGAGATTACTTAGCTCCAAATTGAATTAGAAGCATGACATACGTAAAGTCTTTTTCAATATTACATCCTAAATTTTGATTTCTGTTGTTCACTATAGAGTATCAAGCCACTAAAATAAGGTGTGGGTGACACAAATCCTAATTATTAAGTGGAGGTGACAATTACTTTATTATGGATTAAGAAAGTTGGAAAAGTTTAAAAATAACCCATAAGTTTTTAAATTTACACTTTGATCCCAATATTTACCTAATATAACGAAAAACGGAGGGAAAAAAAGGCGTCTTTCTCTTTCTTCTCATCCATTATTATTTTTTCTCAGCGATTTTTGTTGTTAATTGGTTCTGCTACTTTATTCATCATCTTCTACTTCATTATCATCATCTTCTACTTCATTATCATCTTCATCTTCTTCTTGTCGACCAATTGTTCTTGTTGTTGGTGGTGGTTAGCGCTACTGTTGCTATCTGACCAATTTCTTAGGTCAAATTTTGTTTCCTACATCATTTTCCACTTTGACATTACTTCATAGGTGACTTTAGTAAGTAAAATTATGATTTTTATTCGTATTTGTCATCTGGGTACATTGCTGTTTCCAACAATGGATAGAACCCTGATCATGAATCCAACATAAGTGCCCACAATTTAAACGGATCGATCATCTGGTGCATCAGATGAGTAATTTGTTGCATTAGACTGTTTATCTGTTGCATCAGACTGTTTATCTATTGTATCAAATTAATTATCTGTTGCAACGGATGATTAATCTGTTTGGAACAACACAAATCAGCCCCTGCCACAAACCCAACAGATAACCAATATGTGTCAACTCTTGCTGTTGCTACTAGATTTCAAATTATTTCTTACGTCCAATTACCCGTCCCAAATTTCTTAACTTGATTTCTCATTTTACTTGTCTTTTTCATTAATTAAGAAAAGATTAAAAAAAATTCATGTTTTACCCTTTGCATTAATCGCTCTTTCTTCAAATTAAAATGAAAACATCATTTAATAGGGGGACTATAAGCTGACCCACTTTAAAAGCTTTCTTCTCTTATGAAATTTCGATTGAATAACAAACAATGGTTATTTCAAACACCGTCTACTGTAAACTAGACATGTTATTAATTATTTTTCTTAATCAATGTGGCATCTCAATTTTGGGACAGGTAATTTGAGACGGAGGAAGTACGAATTAAAAGGTCAAATCCAAGCAACAAACTAGTCATCTGTTGAAACAGACTATTTATCTGTTGCATCAGACTGATTATCAGTTGCATCAGACTTCTTATCTGTTGTAACATGTGAGTACTCTGTTTGAACAACACATCAGCCCCTGCCACAAACCC
>NW_025858125.1:0-1091 GCF_002878395.1 Capsicum annuum
TTAATATATTTTATTTAAACTAGTACATATATATTGAAAGGTGCATATGTATGTGTGTATACATCTTCTATAGACGTATATATTTAACGTATACATCTGTTTATGTTTTATAAATTAGTATATAACTATATATATATATATTTAGTTTATATATATATTGTAGTATATATATATATATTGTAGTATATTTTATTTTAAGTAGTATATATATATTGAATGATGCGTATATATGTGTATATATCTTCTATAGACGTATATATTTAACGTATACATGTGTATGTGTGTATATATATATATACATATATATATATATTGTAGTATATATTTTATTTAAAGTAGTACATATATATTGAATGATGCGGTATATATATGTATATATCTTCTATAGATGTATATATTTAACGTATACATGTGTATGTGTGTATATATATATATACATATATATATATATATATTGTAGTATATATATATTGTAGTATATGTTTTATTTAAAGTAGTACATATATATTGAATGATGCGTATATATATGTATATATCATCTATAGACGTATATATTTAATGTATACATGTGTATATGTTTTATAAATTAGTATACAACTATATATGTATGTAATATATATATATATATATATATATATATATATATATATATATTGTAGTATATGTTTTATTTAAATTAGTACATATATATTGAATGATGCGTATATATGTGTATATACCTTCTATAGACGTATATATGTAATGTATACATGTGCGTATGTTTTATAAATTAGTATATAGCTATATCTATTTATATATTGCAGTATATATATATATTGTAGTATATATTATTTAAAGTAGTACATATATATTGAGTGGTGCGTATATATGTGTGTACATATCTTCTATAGACCTATATATTTAACGTATACATGTGCATATGTTTTATATATTAGTATATAACTATATATATAGATATATATATTGTAGTATCTATATATATTGTAGTATATTTTATTTAAAGTAGTACATATATATTGAATGGTGCGTATATATGTGTATAGACATATATATTTAACGTATACTTGTGTATATGTTTCATAAATTAATAT
>NW_025858126.1:0-2185 GCF_002878395.1 Capsicum annuum
CATATATAGTACATGTTGCCTTACATATTCAGTACATTATTTCGTACTGACGTCCCTCTTGGGGGACCTGCATTCCATGCTGCAGGTACAGAAGCTAATAAACCTCCCTAGTAAGAGTACAGGATATCAACCGTAGTCACTGAGCTCCAGGTTGCTTCGGGGCTTTGAGTCTTATCATATCTTTTTGCATTGTATAGTATCTTATCATGAGGCGGGGCCTGTCCCGACCCTTATAAGATAACGTTTCTTTTCTAGAGGCTTTGTAGACTACGTAAAGTATAGTATGGTCATGTATCGTACCGTAGACATTGTGGCTCCAACGACCTAGTCATATAATATCTTTTGGCTTGCTAGTCCTATTTATCTTTTGAGGGCGTGTTTAGTATGAAAGTAACTTATAATGTTCATAGGTAATGTATCGCTACAGGTTGGTTCTCCCGAGCCTTACCGGCAATGGGTGCCAGTCCGCCTTAATAGGATTTGGGGCGTGACATATAACACACTGATTTGCCTTGAAAATGCCCCGTTAGCGCCATTTAGCTCGTTTGTCCACCCAAGTGGCCATAAAATTTAAACGGACAATACTAGCCTAATCCCCAACCTCCCTGGAATGTCCCAGATGATTTTTGTCAATAGAAATCCCAGAACCAGGGCCCACCCCCAAAATCGTGGGATATAGCACACCGATTTAGCCAGAAAATGCCCCATTCGCGTCGTTTCGCCCGTTTGTCCACCAAAATGGCCACAAAAAATTAAACGGACCATACTAGAATGATCCTCAACCTCTCTGGCATGCCTCGGTCAATTTTTGGCCCACAGCACGCTCGAACACCGGGCCTACCCCCAAAATGGTGGGCTATAGTACACTGATTTAGCTCGAAAATGCCTCGTTTGGGCTGTTTTACCATTTTGTCCACCCAAATGGCTATAAAATTTTAGACGGACCACACTGGGATGATCCCGAACCTCCCTAGCATACCCCGATTGATTTTTGGCCTACAGCACGCCTGGACCCAGGGACTACCTGCAAAACCATGGGCTATAGCACACCGATTTTGCTCGAAAATTCCCCGTTCATGCTGTTTCGCCCGTTTGTCCACCCAAATGGCCACGAAAAATTAAATGGACCATACTGGGAAGATCCCCAACCTCCCTGGCATGCTCTGGTTAATTTTTCACTTACAGAACGCCCGGACCATAGACCCACCCCCAAAATCGTGGGCTATAGCACACTAATTTAGTCCAAAAATGCCTCGTTCATGCCATTTCGCCCATTTGTCTACCCAAATGGCCATGAAAAATTAAATGGACCACATTGATCCCAGTCTCCCTCACATGCCCTAATCGATTTTTGGCCCACAACACACCCGTACCCCTTGCCCATCCCCAAAACTATTCGCTATAGCACATCGATTTGGCCCGAAAATGCCCCGTTTATGCTGTTTTGCCAGTTTGTCCACCCAAATGCCCACAAAAATTTAAACAGACCACACTGGGATGATCCCCAACCTCCCTAGCATGCCTTGATCAATTTTTGGCCCACGGTACTCTCGAACCTCGGGTCCACCCCTAAAACGGTTGGCTATAGCACACCGATTTTGTCTCAAAATGCCCTGTTCATGCCGTTTTGCCTAGTTGTCCACCCAAATGGCCATGAAAAATTAAACGGACCACAATGGGACATCCTCAACCTCCCTGACATAGCCCAATCAATTTTTGACCTATTAAACACCCAGATCCCAGGCCCAACCCGAAAACCGTGGGCAATAGCACACCGATTTGGCTTGAAAATACACCGTCCACACCATTTTGCCCGTTTATCCAACCAAATTGCCACAAAAAAATAAACAGATCATACTAGGATGATCCCCAACCTCCTTGGCATGCCCCAATTGATTTTCGACCAACAGCATGCCCGAACCCTGGCCCCACCCCAAAAACCCTAGGCTATAGTACACCGATTTGGCTTGAAAGTGCCCCGTTCGCACCATTTCACCCACTTGTCCATCCATATGGCCAAGAAAATTACAACGGGCCATACTCGATCGATCCCGAACCTCCCTAGCATACCCCTATCAATTTTTGGCCCACAGCACCCCCGAAACCCGGGCCCACCCTAAAACCGTGAGCTATAGCATACCGATTTAGCTCAAAAATGAACCGTTTTCGACGTTTTGACCGTGTG
>NW_025858127.1:0-2048 GCF_002878395.1 Capsicum annuum
AATGTATCTCGGTCGCAGATAGTCACTATGCAGTCACAATAGACTCTTCTAGCTATAATTGACTTCCTAGTTGGTGTAGACACCGCAAGTGGTTTATTCAATAATTTAGGTGTTCTACCAAGCTTCCCAGCAACTAATGGAGTAATATATGACAATGTAGAACCAGGGTCAATTAATGCATACACTTTATGTGAGAAAATAGACAATGTACCTATAACCACATCGGGTGAAGCTTCCAGGTTCTGTCGAGTCCCTAGAGCATATGTGCGATTTTGGGCCACGCTGTAACTAGCTTCCCCTCTAATACCTCTGCCGCGACCTATAGGAAATTGCTCACCTCTACCTGATGGAGGCACTGATGATGATCCAACAGCTGATCCAGTAGGTTGTGCTATATCACCCCTGCGTCTTCTTGGGCAATCTTTTATTACATGCCCTGGCATACCACACCAATAACAAACATCTGTTCCCATGCGACACGCACCTACATGATATCTCCCACACTGTCTGCAAGGCTGCCTAGGAGGCATTCGCTGGGTTCCCGAATATCCTGTTGTCCGTGTACCTTGGCCCTCACTTCTCTACCCAAATTGATTTATTACATGCCCTAGCATACCACACCAATAACAAACATCTGTTCCCATGCGACACACACCTACATGATATCTCTCACACTGTCTGCAAGGCTGCCTAGGAGGCATTCGCTGGCTTCCCGAATATCCTGTTGTCCGTGTACCTTGGCCCTCACTTCTCTGCCCAAATTGATCATTTCTAAACCCTTGAAGTTGTGGTAGAGCACTAGCTGTAGAGTAAGAGGACGATGGCCTGGGTGGCCTGTTAGAAAATCGTGGCCTAAACTCACCGTGGGGTGGTGTAAACTGTCCTGTAGATCTGGCCCTCTTGGATTGCCCCCTTTCTATTTCTTGTGCCCTCCTTCTTTGTCTCTGATCCTTCAGTTTCTGTGCAAAAGCTTGCATCCTCGCTATATCCATGTCTTTATTCAAAGAAGCAATGGTACAATCTCTAACCAAATATGAATCCAACCTATCCACATACCGATGGACTCTATCTGCCATAGTAGCAACAACACTAGGAGCGTACCTGGCCAGAGAATTAAATTTAAGACTATATTCCCTCACGCTCATATTCCCCTGATGGAGGTTCAGGAACTGATCTGCACGGGCCTCTCGGATCTCTAATGGAAAGTAATGATCAAGAAAGGCCATTTTGAACTCCTCCCAAGTAGTTAGAGGTGTATCTATGCCTTGGGACTATTTCCAGGCTTCGTACCACAATATAGCCACACCCTTCAATCTATACATTGCCAACTCAGCAGCTTCTGAACCACTCACATGCATAACATCTAAGGTGCGTTGGATCTGATTAATAAAATCTTGTGGGTCTTCATTTGGATCTGACCCAGTGAACGATGGAGGGTCTAAGTTGAGGAAATCACGTATTCTCGTACTGGCCGCCCTACCTGCACCAACTGCACCTGCAACTGGGCCTTCTTGTCTTTGACCTTGGCCAGCAACTATATGAGTCAACAGTTGAACTGCATTTCTCAAATACTGCACAGAAGCATCAACAGGTGGTTCTGGGGGATTTTCACTCCTTCTTGGTACATCAACAGATGGAGGGGTTGGAGATGTCTGTGATAGAGACTCATCTAGAGCCTCACTTTGTCGTCTCATCCGATTGGGTATACCAACTACCACTTCTACTTCCTTTCCTTTACCTTTACTCTTCCTTGTCTCTGGCATACTTACAGTACAAAATAATTCAGGGGTTAGACATGATACACTCTTATAATATTTGGCTTTATGGCACGATCTAAAGAATGAAAAGAAAGTGACAACTCCTAAATGCCACGTAGCCTCTTGTTTATAAATGTGGTGCACAACACATCGATAAACAAGATTCTACATACACACGGCTTTGTAGACTCCCTAGGACGACCCGCTCTGATACCACTTCTGTCACGCCCCAAATCCTATTAAGGCGGACTGGCTCCCGAGCCTTACCGGCAACGGGTGCCAGTCCGCCTT
>NW_025858128.1:0-1107 GCF_002878395.1 Capsicum annuum
GTTCGAGTAGTTTCACCCGTTTGTCAACCCAAATGGCCACGAAAATATAAATGGACCACAATGGGATGATCACCAACCTCCCTGGCATGCCCCCATCAATTTTTAGCCAACATCACGCCCAGACCCCCGGCCCTCCCCCAAAATCATGGACTATAGCACAAAAATTTTGCCTAAAAATGCCTCATTCATGCCGTTTCACCCGTTTGTCCACCCAAATGGCCACAAAAAATTAAACGATCTACACTGATACGTTCCCCAATCTCCCTGGCATGCCCCAATCAATTTTCAGCCCACAGCACACCCAGACCCCAGGACCACCCCAAAACCATGGGTTATAGCAGACTGATTTGGCCAGAAAATGCGCAGACCCCAGGACTACACGGGGACAATTTCCAAACTCTCTGGCTAAAAAATGCTCCGTTCGCGCCGTTTCGCTCATTTGTCTACCCAAATGGCCATGAAAAATTAAAATGACCACACTGGGATGATTCCTAACCTACTTGGCATTCCCCGATTTATTTTTGGCCCAAAACACGCCCAGACCCATGGTCCAGCCCCAAAACCGTGGGCTATAGCACATCGATTTGCCTCGAAAACACTCCGTTCACATCGCTTTGCTCATTTGTACACCCAAATAGCCACAAAAAATTAAACAGACCACATTGGGACGATCCCCAACCTCCCTGGCTTGCCCCGACTTATTTTTGTCAAACAACAAGCCTGAACCAAAGCCCACCCCCGAAACCATGGGCTATAGCACACCAATTTATCCTGAAAATGCCCCGTTCGTACTGTTTTGCCCGTTTGTCTAATGAAATGATCACAAAAAATTAAACGGACCACACTGGGATGATCTGCAACCTCCCTGTCATACCTCGATCAATTTTTGACCCACAGTAGGCCCGGACCCTAGGCCCACCCCCAAAACCGTGGGCTATAGCACACCGATTTATCTTGAAAATACACCGTTTGTGCTGTTTTGCCCGTTTGTCAACCCAAATAGCCACGAAAAATTAAACGGACCATGCTGGGATGATCCCCAACCTCCTTGGCATGACCTGATAGATTTTTAGCCCATATCACGCCTGGACCCCAAGCCCACCCTCA
>NW_025858129.1:0-4030 GCF_002878395.1 Capsicum annuum
TGAATTGTAAAATCTTGTATTGTTATAAAGTTTCATCATCGCCCAAAAAATATTTTTTATTATGTATCTGTATACGTAAAGTCCGTCTTTTGTTTATGGAGGCTTCAAATTAATAATAATTTTTCATTGGCCATGATAGTATTTGTTCGTTATCAGTGTACAAATGATAAAAGGATATAATCAGTCCGAAAAGGATACCAACATAGTGAACAACTATAATAGTCGTGAAGAAATATCCAAACATATAGCCAACTTCATAGAAAATTTAATAATCCAACCAACAACATCATGTGCAATAGTGAAAATCCTTTAATCCAAAACAACATCATATGCAACAGTGAAAATCCACTAATCCAAAATAATATTAAAATGGAACAACAAACCATCAGCCTAAAAACAACCATAAATGGAAAGAACAAATCACAAATGAATCCAAACAAAACAGGCACATTCCTCCCCAAAAAAATTAAGATCTCGCCGGATAATTCACACCAAAAATATCAAAAGATCCAAAATAGAGAGGGGAAAATATATTAGAGCACCATAAATAATCCAAATCCATAAAATAAGCACGTTATTAAGCGGATTGTGTAATAACAAATAAAGGTTGGCGTCCCTTCAACGACGTATGCCGAAGCAACGCCGGAACCCAGATTTCGTCCAGATATGCAAATCAATAGGTGAAAAACAAGAAAATATGAACCAAAGAAAATGAGAAGAGATTGCCACGACGGTGGTGGTTCACCAGTGGCAGTGGAGCGATGGGGGGTGCGGCTGGCATGTGGTGGCTGTAGCGGGGAAGAAAACCGTGTGGAGGTGGCGCGTGAGATCGGATGAACTATTGGTATCTACAGAGAAGACGAAAGCTTAAAAGTGGAAACTATGTAATAGGGGTCTGTATGTATATTTATATGTGTGTCATTGTTGTTGATGGTAAAAATGAAACAAAAATGGAGGTTGTTTTCTATGTATACGTGTGTTTGTGTGTTTTTATATATATATTTTTGTGTGTGTTTTGAAGAGAAAAGTGGAATAAATAAAATATGCTTGTATATTTATGAATATGTGTGTGGGTTCGCAAAGAAAAAATATTTATGAGTTGTAAAAAATAAATATATGTGTACTTTGAAAGAGAGGAAAA
This sequence comes from Capsicum annuum, assembly GCF_002878395.1. Lineage (NCBI taxonomy): Eukaryota > Viridiplantae > Streptophyta > Magnoliopsida > Solanales > Solanaceae > Capsicum > Capsicum annuum. Next base: position 1,142 of record NW_025858129.1, read on the forward strand.
AATGAACAAAAAATGTGTCCAAAATGTGTCCTCCCATCACTTATTTATACAAAAAATTGAGCACCCCTTTTATCCAATGGATAAAGGGGTGTCTTCTTCTTTTATAATAGAACACCCTTAGGTCCTTAAGTTATTGACCAAAGAATTTTCATCCTTTTGACCAACGAACAAAGTAATTATCCAAATGGTAGTGTCATTGAGTGGTCATTGTCAGATGTGACAAGACAACACTGAGTGGTCATTGTCGGACGTGACAAGACATTATTGTGTAGTCATTGTCTGATGTGATAAGACATCGAATTATTATACTACACAAAAATAATTGATCCGACTCAGCATTTGCAGACTGTAAAATATCGATGTTGAATGAAAAAATGTAAAGAATATTAAAATTATTAAAATATAATTAATTTAAAAATGCTGTATTATATATATATATATATATATATATATATATATATATAACGTCATATCGTGCACGTGTGCGGGTGATTGTAAAATGTTAAGAACGATAATGAATTGATAAAAAGCCTAAAATTATTAAAATTATTAATAAATTATAAAAAATAAAAATATGACAAAAAATTGATCAAAATCCTAACAAAAGGATAATTATCAATAATTTATCTAACAATTGTAAAAAGATGTGAAAATTATCCTTTGTGCCCTTTAACGAATAAAAAGCCTGAAGACGTTAATTTTAGGCATGGAGAGCAAAAATTGGGTGCCAACAGGGAGGTATGAGGAGAGATATAGCAGATTTTATAGCTCGTTGCCTATGTTTCCAGCAGGTGGAGGTCGAGTATTTGAGGCTGAGTGGTTTTCTTCAGAGGCTACCTATTCTCGAGTGGAAATGGGAATGGATCTCTATGGAATTTGTGATTAGATTGCCTCAAACTTCTCATGGTTCTGATAGTGTATGGGTCATAATAGATCAATTCACCAAATCTGCTCATTTTATTTCGGTTCAGGTTTTCATCAGTGTTGAGAGGTTGACCCATATCTATATTCGTGAGATTGTGTGTCTTCATGATATGTCAGTATCTATCATCTTCGATTGAGGTTTTATGTTGACATCACACTTTTGAAAGACTTTTCAGGACAAGTTGGGTACTCGGGTTGATCTTAGCACGTCTTTCCACCCCCACACTGATGGTTAATCAGAGCGGACTATTCAGATTTTAAAGGATATGCTCCGCACTTGCACTTGTGCGATGGATTTTGGTGGTCAGTGGGAGCAATATTTAGCCTTGACGGAGTTCACGTATAATAACAGCTATCATTCTAGTATTGATATGAATCCTTTTGAGGCTTTGTATGGTAGTTAATGTCTCTCTCCTGTTAGTTGGTTTGAGGTTTCTGAGATTAGACCTTAAGGTACAGACTTGCTTCTTTAGTTCTTGGATAGAGTTCGGATCATTCAGGATAGGCTTCGAGCAACTCAGAGTAGGCAGAAGTGCTATGCAGATCATAGACTTTGTGCCTTGAGATTTGGAGTTGGTGATTGAGTTTTTCATCGAGTTTTACCCATGAAGGGTGTGATGATATTTGGGAAGAGAGGCAAGCTTAGCCCCAGGTATATTAGCCCATTTGAGATTCTTCGGACTGTTCATCATATGGATTATGAGTTAGCCTTGCCCCTGATTTATCAGTTGTTCATCCAGTTTTTCATCGTTTCATGCTTCACCGTTATATTTCGGATGAGTCTCATGTCATTCATTGGGAGTAGGTTCAGGTAGATGAGAGATTGTCTTTTGTTAAGGAGCTTGTCTCCATACTGGCTAAAGATGTTAGGCTATTGCGTTCTAAATTATTCCAGTGGTTAAGGTCCAGTGGAAACACCGATCCGTAGTGAAGCTACTTGAGAAGTCGAGTTTGATATGTGTGATTCCTACCCCCATCTCTTTGTTGGTTCAGGTATTTCTCTTGCCTTTAATTTAAGGACAAACTAGATTTTTAGTGGTGGATGAAGTAACAACCTGATTTTTTGTGTGATTTGACCATTTTACCCCCTCCCTGTGATTGCTTTGTGGTATTTTTGGATCTTGGAGATGATTGGCATGGTTCTCGATGTATTTTGGCATGATTTATGTGAAATTATGATTTTTGGTGGCTTTGAGAGCCTTATAGTTGACTTCGATCGACATTTATTGATCTGTACATCGGATGGTAAAACAGACTGCGCTAGCAGATCCAAAACATCAATTTTAGATTGGTAACATGTTTGGTGTGATTTTATGGCTTTTAAATTTCATTTCAACCCTTGATTCGAAAAATTGTGAAATTGGATTTCGGATGTCAACTTTGTGAAAATGATGTTTCTTTTTTTGAAAATTTGATATATCTATTGAGTAAGGAGCGTCGAATTTGATAGAGTAGCATATTTCATTTGCATTCACGGGATTTCAAATGAATCCCGAGGGGTCCGCAGAGACTTGGGTCCTATATATGCCAATATTTGCTTTTTCCTCTATTATTGAGACTTGGAGCTTAAGGTTTCACACTTTTGAGAAATTTCTTCCATCTCTAAGCTTGGGTAAGCTTCTGAACACCTATGTCAATAACTTAACTTTAATTTCATCATCTAATTCTTATTTTAATGCGAATTAATGTGGAAAATTGAGAATTTTGGCCTGGAAGGTCGTTCGGTATTTGGTTCGGTATTATCGTAATTCAAATTTGGTAATTCGATAATCAGTAAATGAACGTACATACCACATACCATACCATTAAACTTCGGTTTGGTAATTCGGTAATCGATAAATTAAACTTCGGTTTGGTAAAGTATTTGGTAATACCATATTAAAGTTAAATTTGGTAGACTCTACTCTAGGCCAACTATAACAGTTTACTTTAGAACTAGGGGTGGGCATATTTTAGTTTAAACCG
>NW_025858130.1:0-2841 GCF_002878395.1 Capsicum annuum
TCCTGTTCAGCATACATGTAAATCATGCAGCATTTGAACTGGATATGTCCTTACCATATTGATTTCCTGTTCACTTTATACAACCCAGTTTTCAAATCATGGCCATTAAATCAAGGAACCAAGTTGACAGTCCTTGGGGTGGTGGGGGAAGGTCCATAACACTATAGGTGAATTCGAAGTTTCACTATGCTTTTAAGTTTTAACCCCAGTTTTCCTCGTTCTCTTTTAATCCCGAGGATCCAACTTTGAGACCATCGAAATCCAATATCGGTAGTAACTTAGGGTGATCCTATTACGATTATGCATATAACATAGCTCTTAGGATGACCCTCCTAACATGTTGAAAAGCTGTTTCATGGGCATCCGAATTAGAACTGGATCCGGTTGTCCAGCAACTGCAGCTAAAACCAAACTGGGAATTATTGACGCGTTGCATAGCAAGAATAAAATATTAATTAGATTATCACATGAAACGCAGGGTCGCTTGAAGATTGCAGACTTTGGGTGGTCTGTACAATCTAGAAGCAAGAGACATACAATGTGTGGAACATTGGACTATCTAGCACCGGAAATGGTGGAGAACAAAGCTCATGATTATGCAGTTGACAATTGGACCCTGGGGATTCTTTGCTATGAGTTTTTATATGGCGTGCCTCCATTTGAGGCCGAGAGACAAACCGACACATTCAGAAGGTAACAATTCCTCTGCTTCTTTTCGTCTTGTAACTGTTACTTGGAAAATCAAGACGTATTAACTCAAGAGTGGGATATAGAATTATGAAGGTAGACCTCAGCTTCCCTCCATCGCCCGATGTATCTGCTGACGCTAAGAATCTCATTAGCCAGGTATATTGATTAGCACTCATAGTTGCACAGCACTGATGCCGCTACATAGACTAAAGGGTGGTTTACTTGAACACCTTTCGTATAATACTGCATATACATCAAAAGTTACTTCTTAGCAGAATTTCCGGATTCTCCACTGGCTGCACTCCTTTCTGATGGTTTAGCTTTGCCGATTGCAGCTTCTCGTGAAGGATTCTTCGAAAAGGCTTTCTCTTCAAAAGATCATGGAGCACCCTTGGATACTTACGAATGTCAGATGACACTATAATCCGAGTCTCTTCGCCAATTTGCATCGTTTAGTTAAAGCTTTGTCCAGTCAAAGATAACTCGAATGTTTGTTGTTTCAACTCTTTTTTCTATTACATATGAGATGTAATCATCTTGATTTCAATAGTTTGTATCAAATGGAGTGTCAAGATTTGTTGGTGTGACATTGATGTAAACATGAAAACAAACAATTCATGCTGCGTAAGGCTTATTTAATGAAGAAAACACGTGCCTTAACAGAATTTTCCCCATACTTGGAGCTCGAACTCGAGACTTAGAGGTAAGGGTGAAAGGATCATATCCTTCCACCACAACCTTTGTTAGTGAACATGTCCTAAATTGACATGGACTTTAACAAAACTAATGGTTTGCAATGGAAATTCTAAAAATTTGGTGAGGTTTTGGAAGATGTAATACATAAAATGCTCTTTAACTTGGCATCAACTGATATTTATGTCTTCCAATTTCGGGTATGCATAAGTAGACACTTAAACTTGCATAAAGTTGATTATTGAACAAGTAGATACATACGTCCTACGTGTCATCTACATGGCAATTCACGTGAGATTGCCATGTAAGTGCCACGTAGATACCATGCATGCGCCTGCTTGTTCAACTTTATACAAGTTTTAGTGTCTACTGGCGCACTCCCAAAGCTGGAAGGCATAGATGCGAGTTATGTATTAATGTCATTTTATAAATTAGGTGAAATCCTAATTTGTTGACGACTATGCAAAATGGTCAAGGGTAAACATGATCGTTTTTAATACTTGAATGATCATATAAAGAAGAAAATTCAAAGGTGATTTTAATATGATCTTCTCAATACTTGAATAACTATATAAAGAAAAAATTTAAAGGTGTGATTTTAGGCAAGCTACCACTATAGTAGTCGTGAAAGTTTGTCTATAATAGAATGATAAAATTATGTTTATTCTTGTTTTGTCTATAATAGAACGACAAAATTATGTTTATTCTTGTTTTGCTTCAGTGCCATCCCTATATACATTCACTAGCATTCACCTAAAAAATTAGAGTAATAATTATTGAAAAAATTAAAATGATCTCTTTTTTTACTTCATATTTCCTTCCTTTAGTACTTGTTGCAAGCATTTTCAACTTTCAAACCTCTTTGTGTGATATCAATGAAGACGAGACATTAATAAGAAGTATATGTCAACAAGTATAAGATCCCTCGTTTTGTTTAACCACTTTCAGAGAAAGTTTACCTACTCATCCTTATGTTCCTGAGGAAGTAACGCGAGTTGCTATAAGCCAATCATTACAAAATGCTACCAATAATTTTATCTTCGTAGAGACAGCTAAAGCAGGAGCAAAAGACAAAGATGCCCAAGACTTGTATGCTACTTGTGACACTGGCTATGAATTATTGGTATCAGAGCTCGAAGATGCTACCCTATCATTAGCTATTAAGGATTATTTTAGTTTGGAAAATTCACTTTTAAAATGTCCTACATATGTGAGTCTCTGTCAAAATGCATTTAATGATAAAACAACACCTGAAATGTTAGATAGGAGTAAGAAACAATTTGATCTTGTATTAATGGCACAAATTGCAGAAGGCCTTATTCAAAAATAGATAGTTGTAAATTAATTGTTTTTCTTGAAAGCTAGTAGCTTCTCGAGGGAGAAATAATATTTCAATAAATTATTTTTATTTCTCAAGTGAACTATTAAATTATGTCTAAGCTTGTAAATTAATAGTGA
>NW_025858131.1:0-5759 GCF_002878395.1 Capsicum annuum
CCACATACCATATAGTATATTATGCCATTTCATTTTCTTCACATTACTGCCTCTCAGATTTAAAAAATGCTGTCCAATATCAACTGCTTCTCATTCTATCCTCCTAATACAAGCACAAGAAAATTTCATATATTCTGTTTGTCCTCCCATTGCCAAACCCACCTACGTGCCACTGGAGACAAAGATAACTAAAAGGAATTTTGAGAGACTTGAATAAGAGAAATCTCGCATACATTCTCCACCCTATACAATCTCTGAGTATCTTATTCCATGAATATAGAACTACTAAACACCTCAGTTCCACACATGGTAAAGAACATTTGTTTTTTGTGTAATAAACGTTCTTTACGTTGACTGTGGTTCAGCGGGATGTCTGAAAATACTTTTCATATTTTTATTTTTATTGATAGTAGTGGTGTCACCTTACCCGCACTTCGGCTTTCCATTGGTACGTATGAAAATATACATATACACATTAGTGTTGCTCGTACTCTTCAAAAAAGTAAACGGTTGCATGTCGGATCCTACTGAAGCATTTTTGGTTGATCCGACAGGGTATGGAAGCATTTTTGGAGAGTTCGAGCTACATAAGTCTCACACACACACACATACATATGGATTTCTGTATGTGCAGATCGTAGTTGGCAATAAGTTGTCTTAGGCAACAAGCTACGATGAGTGGAACTGCTAGACCCTTTTAGATGGCCCCTCTCGGATTCAAGATCAACAATAAGAACACAATGTAATGTGGTGTTAACACCTAATTTCCAGCCAACCACCACACTAAATTAGCAATACAAGACAAGAACAACAATATTACAACAGCAAGAAACTCACGGATTACATTAACAACAACAAGGAACCGATGGATACAACAACATACAAGATAGATAGTTAGATAACAAGCACTCTGCTATAGCAAAGGGTACAGAACACAACAACCCAGAAAGAAACAAAAGAAAAACTTTCAATCTGATCAAGAAAAGTTGTAGCAAACCAGTTCAAAAACAACATAAAAATAGAGAAAATTTGCACAACCGATTCAATTGAAAAAAAAAAGTACAGAGAACTTTACTTACCGTTGTGGAAGAAATCATTGAAGGAGAATCAAAGAGCCCCACAAATTGTTCCGTTATTGTTCCTTCTTTCATTGTCATATATGCCTTCAAAACACTCATTATCTGATTGTGAGGATTCATCATTTGAGCAAAGTTTTATCGACATTGCAACAAACAAGAACCTCCTTGAAGCACTTGTACCACAAAAATGAGGTCAATCTTTTTAAAAAAACTCTACTAGGTACAACTCCTAATCGCAATCATCTCAGCCTTCCAGAGTGCTTTCTATCTTTTTAAAAAACTCTACTAGGTACAACTCCTAATCGCAAGCATCTCAGCCTTCCAGAGTGCTTTGTCCCTACCACCTTACCAACGGCATCATTTGGCGAAATTTAAGACTCTTCTATGGCTCTTTGGTTCAATGATGACTCAATATTTTCCTACATATAGAAAATTTGTTGTCAAAAAAATTAAAAATAGAAATTTATTTGACATACAGTGGTTGATTACTCGATAAGATTCTATGGAACTTAAGTATAACTCACTCCTATTTCTTTTGTCTCTTCATAAACATATACTCCATCTTAATTGTTATGAGTAGCAATGTTCATTTGTGCTCGTCCAGGTCGTTGTCCAGCCTCGGCCATCTATAAATTAAAAAAATATAATCAAAATAATTTACTAGTTTGGAATATTTACATTCAAGGTTAATTCACTCACCATTTCAGCCCTTCTTGTAGCATCGGCTTTTGAGCCACTAGTGTATGAAATTGTCTGTTTCTTTCGATTTTCACGGTTTCTTTGACGCATTTTCTTTCAAAAATATATTTCACGCATTTTCTTACAAAAATATATTTAAACCTCAATTAGAATTTTTATTTTTTTACAACTATAAAAATATTCATATACATAAATACCTTTGTTGATTCTTTAAAATTGAATTCAATAAAAGAAATCCATTGATCCGGTGGGATCCCATCCGACACCTTATCCATAATTTGAGATTTTCTTTTAAGTGGATCATCAACTTCATTCCACATGTTAATATAATTTACAACCCACTTTTTTTCAATAGATAAAGAAACATGTCGTCGAGCAATTGATTCGGCTGTGTCAAAGAATAATTTGGGCTTCAAAATGAAAACATTGGTTAGCTTTTCTACTATATGTAAATATAAAATTCAAAGACAAAATTAATCAGTGTTATAGTCATCAGAATTTAGAGGTTATACCTTTATAATATGTTCGAAGACACGGTTGACGTATGTCATAGGTAAATTCGACCATTTCTCAAAGTTGATTGGAAATAAAAAGCAATCACATGCTAATAATCCACAAAAGCATGAAAGTACACTGTGTGCTTCCCCAAATGGTTCATCATAAACATCAAACTTAACCACGATACGTTCTTTACCCTGTTAAATTCAGTACTTTTTTAGCTTTCACTTTGATTTTCTTGACATTATTTCTTGAATCTATTATAAGAAAATAGATTGGGTGAAGCTATGAGAGACATTACATTGGCATAAAAGGGTCTATTGAATATGTATTGATAGTCTGAAGTATTTATCTATTGCGTCTACAACCCAATGCATATTCAATCATGTCTAGAACGTTTTGGGGTGCAGCCTCATCTATTGGAGCTGGTTTTGATGAGTCCTGATTTGTTGGACTAGAATGTGACGTAGAATGAACTGATCAAGATGACTGTGATGAGTCCTGATTTGTCATACCCAGATGTGATGCAGAGAGAATTGATCTAGATGGCTGTGATAAGTCGAGACCAATTGGATATGAATGTGATGAGTCCCGACCAACAGGAGATGGTTGTGATGAGACCCGACCAATTGGAGATGGTTATGATGAGTTCCAACCAATAAGTGATGGTTGTGATGAGTCCCAACCAACAGGAGATGGCTGTAATGATTCCCGACCAACAGGAGATGGATGTGATGTGTCCCGACTGACAGGAGATAGCTGTGATGAGTCCCGACCAACCAGAGATGGATGTGATGTCAAGTGATCTGTTGGAGATGGTTGTGATTCAGGGAAAACTGCCAGACCCAAATGTGGAGTGTCCTGATCTATAAGAGTTGGATGAGATGCTAAATAAACTGGTTGATATGGTTGTGGTATATGTTGAATTGGCGGAGACCGATTTGTTTTGTCCACAAAAGAAGGTGCAGATTCAGTACCTTGTAATGTAAATACAGACGGATCTAGTTTTTGCTTTTTCTGCAATCTCTCAAACCTTGGCATATCTGCAGTAAATAGTGTAGTGTTTAGTAAGATGACATCTGGGAAGTTACACCTCACAGTAGTAACACTATAACACAACTACAGTAGACTTCACTAAACCACATTAATCAAATAATTATAAGCAACCGTCACAATATTTGGCTTTTGATTACAGTTATATCTGGTACTATTTGACAAACTTGTGTTTATTTCCCTTTAAAGCAAATCGATCAAAAGGAACCAAGAAAAGTTATAATTCTGAGGGGAATCTATAACCGTTAATTTACTCGCTGATTCCAAATTTCCTATCTGCCTTGTCATACCAAAACCATTTTACAAAAATGAATGTCTTCACGTTACTGCTACTAGTTAATTTTAACTGCAAAAATACTAGAAAGTAACTAACAACTGCGACAGAAAGGACAATGTATTATATACTTGAGAATTACCAGAGGGAGGATGGAGTTGAGATTCCTGAAATTCTAAGACCATATATGGGTGGGAAGACATTTATGCCTTTCCAGGCCCCTCCAGCAAAAGAAGCTAAAGGAAAGTTTTTAGCACTCACAGAACCTGAAATCGAGGTGCCTAATTGCCCCTCAGAACGGCTTACGAGCCTCCCAACAAACAAAAAACTTGCTTAAAAAAACAAGGTGACTTTTGGGACCAGAGATTATTGGCATGCTCCTACTATAACTGCAAACATGGCATTTGTCAGAGTTGTTTCACAGACTGGAATGTCCCTGTTTATCATAGAGCATACACCGCGAGCCTTGGTAGGTGATTAATCCCCTTGGCAAATGGAATTGGAAAAATAGATGTTGTTCCTAATCCTGATGCTCAATTGGCGTAATGGAAATGATAATTTTCTATTAAAAGAGATGTTGAGTTACCCAACATTGACGCATCATTTGGAGTAGGAAATTGTGAAACTTGCTTGTCTATTACATATGTATATATAAGATTAGCAGAATATTTTCATGGGCTTTTGTATGTTTGTTTGTTTGATGCTTCTTAGGAAATAAAATATGGGTCCTCGATTATCTTAATTCTATCTTCAGTTAGTTTCTTTCTTGACAAAAGTGTCAACTAGGAGCAAGCAGCAACACATTTCTTAATCTCATTGGGAAGAACAAAAATTAAGCACTAATTTTTTCTGCAATAAATCACTTCATATTAAAGCTGCATAATCAAGTAGTAACCAACAACCAATGTTTGGCTTAGATGAATGTAATAGAATTATCCTAATGTCCATGAATAACATTTTAACCAACAAGAGTAGAGATCCCAAAAATAAAATAAAATGCTCAACAACAGCACTAGAAGTCTAAAGTAAGTACTACAAACAAATATGTTGAATACAGTGCAAAATATAGAAGCTTTTAGATCTTCAAACCAAACTTAAAAGTACTAAATATTAATGCAGTAAGCAATATAGTGAAGTTATATGCAGCATACAAGTTTACTGTTAAGGAGACTGATTTAAGGTATAGAATTGTAATATAATTTTCTCATTTTTTTCTCTGAATTCTTCAGTTGTTAGCATGACAATCTTTCCAATCTTTCACATACCAGAAGATCTTTTCATGATTAAACACTAAGAATGGAGAAACAAAATAAATGTATTTTCCTAGTCAAAACTAGAAAACCACTCCGTTATCTGGATCCCAAAGAATTTTCTATGAACAGTACAATCAAGACCCCAATCAGTTCCTGTCCTCCAATTTTATGCCCTGAGATAAGAAAACATACCAGAAGATCCTTTCATGATTAAGCACTAAGAATGAAGAAACAAAACAAATGTAACTGCCTAATCAAAATGAGGAAATCACTCCGTTACTTGGATCCCAAAGAAGTTTCTGTGAATAGTACAATCAAGACCCCAAATCAGTTCCTGTCCTCCAGTCTTTTTTCCTTGAGATAAGAAACAACATAACATACCAGAAGATCCTTTCATGATTTAACACTAAGAATGGAAAAATAAAACAAATGTATCAAGAATTCTATAAAGAATAAAGATAGCTTTCTTAGCCAAAAAATAGGAAGTCTTGGAAATAAACAACTAATCAAGTGAGAAAAATAAAGTGCCAAAGGAAACTAAAAAGTAATGATATATCTATTCAGTCATATGCTCCTCTATTGTAATTTGGTCATTCTCGTAATCAACGTCAAAAAGTTGTTTAAATTCTTGCTGTTTGTATGCCTCATTCTCATAGTTTTCCTCTTCATCAACCTCTCCCATGTCAGACAAATCTCTTGATTTTAGATGTACAACCACACTCCATTCTTTATCATTTTCATCATCAACATAGTAGACCATAATTGCTTGTGATGCTTCAAAATATGGGTCATCATCCACATGATCACCGATATGAATCAATATGGAAAAGTTGACACAATTGAATTTTGAAGCATCTATTTTGAACCCTCTATTCCGAATAGTGTCAGCCCACTGGCATTTAA
>NW_025858132.1:0-2128 GCF_002878395.1 Capsicum annuum
GGTGTGTGTATTGTATGGGGTATTTTTGTCAATGGAATGGTGAGCTAAAAAGAAAATCCCCTTTATTGAGAGTGTGTGTAAAACGTGAGGGGGTAAGGGTAGGGAGTAAGCACGTGTGTAGGGGTGGGGTAGGGTAGGGGTAGGTTGTTATTTTTTGTTATGGATTGATTATTGAGAGTTGATTATTTTTGTTTTTTTATGACAAAATTATGTGTCTACACAAATGCCTAACTTAAACACAATCAAAATTGAAAATAAAGTGTATATGAGCTTGAAAATTAGGGAAAAGCAAAAGAAAACTTGAAATATAAACGAAATAAATTCTTAACTAAAATTCATTATGTTAAAAGATTAACGTCTACTTCTAAAATGTGATAAAATATCAAAACATATAACTATGCTGGAGAAGTGAAGTAATAGAAGAAATTTTTGAAATACCCAAATCAAAGAGCTTGAATTGAAAAACACAAGCAGTAAAATCAAAAAAGATGGGAGAGTGAAATGGGTTGTGGAATTCACCGGAATGGTGAGATTTGTTGAGAACGGAAAGTGAAATGGGTTAAAATGTGAAAAAATTGATTTTTTTACCCGATCCTTTATCAAATGAATAGAAAAAAGTGATAAACAGGAGGTGAGACACATGCTCATAACATGAGAATATAGCTGAAGTAAAACGTGTGTATTAGTTATCGTTAGAACTGATTTCGTAGGGTAATAGATCGTCTGTATAGTTTAGGTGTCTTTTTAAAAAAATCGAACAAGTTGAGGGGTTTCTTTATGTCTTTTCTGTTATAATAATTGGAAATTTAGTACAGAGGGGGAGTTATGGTTTTGTTCAGCTTTTTCATGTTTTATACTCCCTCCGTTTCATATTAGTTGGCCCCTATTGATTTGGCACACCCATTAAGAAAATATTAATTAAGGGATTTATTTTACGAAATTAGTCTTATTAATTATGCTTCAAAAATATAAATTTGAATAAATACACTCTATTTAGTCATTAATGTTAAGGATACTATTGAAAGAACATAATAAAATTCTCTTGATTTCATCAAAGTGACAACTAAATTGAAATAAATATATTTAGAAACTAAAACAAAACGTAGGAATTACGTCGACTGGGCGGGGAATATTTCTTTAATATATTGTCCTTTGGATTTCTTATAGTAAAAGCTTTTGATATTATAGCACTAATACTCATTTACACCGAAGTTAAAGATGGTGAAAAATGTTACAGTATAATTTTTTTGATTTCTTTTTTTTTAGAACTTTTTGGTGGTTGCTAGAGATGTAGATTTAACTTTTTTCAAGTAATAAATGAAAGATTTTTCCATGTTTAAAATCTTTGAGCTCCCGTTTTTTTACTAAAAAATTGTGGTGCCATGTTTTTCTTCCTAAACTGTTGCATTTCTTGAGTGAAAGTTTTACTCATGTCTTCAGTTATAAATAATCAAGAACATAAATGTGCAATGAATTTGAGAATTAATGAGACAATTTTGGTGATTGCTAGAAATGTAGATATACTCCCCGTTTCATTTTAGTTGATCATCTTTTTAAAAATATTTATTTTAATTTAATTATTTTTTTGATGAAATGAAGAGAATTTTATTATGTTCTTCCACTATTATTCTTATTATTAAATTACTAAACAAAGTATATATATTGAAGTTTATATTTTTAAAGCATAACAAACAAAACTAATTTGGTAAAATAAACATCTAATAAATATTTTATTAAGAGACGTGTCAAATCAATAAAGATCAACTATTTTAAAATGGAAGGAAAAAAACTTTTTTCAAGTAATAAATTAAAAATTCTCCATGTTTAAAATTTTTGAGCTCCCTTTTTTTTCCCTAAAAAGTTATGGTATCTTATTTTTCTTCCTAAAGTTTCTTTGATATCTTGAGTTATAAATAATAAAGAACATAAATGTACAATTAGGTGGGTAATTAATGAAGCAATTATAGCAGTTATAAAAGACATCGGAAGTTACAGAAAGTGATTTTGGGGCTTTTTACTCTTATACTATATAAATGAAGAATCGATGTATTATTATTTTGTCTTTTTGTGTAGTACATCAATTCTTCATTTATAAGTAATTCTTTATTATAATTATTATTATTATTAT
>NW_025858133.1:0-1611 GCF_002878395.1 Capsicum annuum
GGTGAACTTAAAATTGACCATGTTCTACAAGTGGTACTTCTGAATGCGAACTTGAATTTGAGAATTTTCACCCTATTCTATAGGCGGGCTCCTAATTTACAACTTTTTACCTTGTTTCTTGACTTTCAATTTATTCACCATGTTGTTTGACTTTCAATTTCATAACCCTATTCTTCAGGCGGGCTCCTGAATTTCAATTTCATCACCCTGTTTTTCAGGAGGGCTCCTGAATTTTATTTCTTCACCTTATTCTTCAGGCAGGCTCCTGACTTTCAATTTCATCACCCTGTTCTTCAGGCGATCTCCTGACTTACAATTCTTTACCCCGTTCTGCAGGTGGGCTCCTGAAGCCAAAGTCAAAACTAGAACACAAATTATCTTGAAGAATTATGGCAATGAATGATTTTATTTTTCTAAAAATAAAATTTCATTTTTCTGGAGGGTCCTGAATGAAAAGTAAAGTCCCATTTTTCATGAGGGTCCTAAACATAAAGTAAGTTTCTATTTTCCAGGAAAGTCCTGAATAGAAAGTAAGTTTTCATTTTCCAGGAGGGTCCTGAACATAAAGTAAATTTCTATTTTTCAGGAGGGTCCTGAACATAAAGTAAATTCCCATTTTTCAGGAGGGTCCTGAACAAAAGTAAATTTTCATTCCCTAGGAGGGTCCTAAACAGAAAATAAATTCCCATTTTCTAGGAGGGTCCTGAACATAAAGTAAATTCCCGTTTCCCAGGAAGGTCCTGACCAGAAAGTAAATTTTAATTTTCCAGGAAGGTCCTGAACAGAAGTAAATTCTTCATTTTTCAGGAGGTTCATGAACATAAAGTAAATTCTCATTTCTTAGGAGGGTCCTGAACATAAAGTAAATTCCCATTTTTTAGGAGGGTCCTTAACAGAAGTAAATTCCTATTCTCCAAGAGGGTCCTGAACAGAAAGTAAATCCCCATTTTACAGGAGGGTCCTGAACATAAAGTAAATTTCCATTTTTCAGGAAGGTCCTAAACATAAAGTACATTTCCATTTTCCAAGAGGGTTCTGAACAGAAAGTAAATTCCCATTTTCCAGAAGGGTCTTGAACATAGAGTAAATTCTCATTTTTCAGGAGGGTCCTGAACATTAAGTAAATTCTCATTTTTTAGGAGGGTCATGAACATAAAGTAAATTTCCATTTTACAGGAGGTCCTAAATATAAAGTAAATTTTCATTTTTCAGGAGGGTCCTGAACATAGAGTAAATTCCTATTTTTTAGTAAAGTCCTGAACATAAAGTAAATTCTCATTTTACTGGAGGGTCCTGAACACAAAGTAAAATCTTATTTTCAAGGAGGGTCCTGAACAAAAGTAAATTCCCACGGATGTGCTTTTCCATAGGTAGATGAATTAAATGAAGCAAATTTTACCCCTATTTCAACAAAGAAAATTTGTTAGTTAAAAACTTAGTGGTGGCTTGCAGCACTTAGCTTTCCAGTATTCATTTCCTTCATTTTGTTTCAGATTGCTGGCACTTTCCCCTATCTTGTCGTGACATTCACCCAAACCCAGATTAAGGAAAGTGACTTTGACTCAAACACTGAATTTCTATTTTACCATGCCTCTGAGATGCACCTTTTGA
>NW_025858134.1:0-3322 GCF_002878395.1 Capsicum annuum
GATGCTAATGGTTGGAAGAAAGGTTAAATATGATGAGGGCAAGAGTGATTGCCATGGAAGCTAAAGCCACAAACCTTCCACCATGTTTTTGAACTCACAAGTTTTCTTTGATGAAACAGGAAACATGTTACCTTCAAATTTCAGACCATAAATATCAAGGGTTGTAATGCCTCATTTCCACAAATACAGGAAGCAATGTTGATGCACAAGTTTGATAATCAAATTATGGTAAAAATTCATCATCCTATATCCCTCTAAGGTATACTTCTTTGTCCAGGTATTTCAGTTTTCAATTGCTAGGTGATATACTTCTTAAATTGAACCTTGATTCCTAGAAGATATACGTTTTACTCAAGTCATTCCCCTTGATTCCTATAAGACGTATCTTTTAGTCGAGTTATTTCCCTTGATTCCTATAAGGCGTACCTTTTAGTCTAGTCATTCCCTGATACAAGACTAAGTGTGTATCATGAGATTCAAGCCAATACAAGTTGAACAACAAGGTGCTAGTGAATCGAAATATGCCACATGCGGCTTTACTAGACTTCAATATCACATTTTTAGAACAAGAAAATGAAGTTAACAACAAGATCAACAAGTTAATAAGAGATCTAGTAAATCAAAAGAGCCCTACACGGCTTCACTAGTCTTCAAAGATCAATAATGTAACAACACAATGATAACAAAAAAGATGGATAGATAGTTTGACATACAATATTCAAGAATCTAAGAACCTTAACAACATGTAAGGACCCTAAGATTAATTAATGTTATGACCAAACTCTTACTTGGACCAAGAGGAACTCAATGAACCCCAAGATCCTAGTTTCTAGCCAAGATACAACACAATTATCACTCTACTTGTGAGTTTCAATTTTGGACCTCTCAAATGAAAGAGAGAAGTTTAAAATATTACAAGTGTTTGAAGTTTCAAAATATCATTAATGAACTACTTAGAAATAACTCTAACATGTTGTTTATATAGTGAAATACAAAATGATTGATAAATGACTCCCTTGCCCATGGCCCTTGACTGAAATTCCATCCAATCTTCCTTGGCCTGCACTGCATCTGCTTCAGCAGATTGGCCGCATGTTAGGAGCAGACTACGCTAGTTTGATATGTGTTGCAGCTGCTTCAGCAGATTGGCCACATATTAGGGGCAGATTGGTCCTGCATCCAACATGCTCTCCATATGTGCCCAAGGTGTGGCCACATATCAAGGTCCCTCTTCACACACCAATACATGTAGTCCCTTAGACGTAGAAATAACACATTCATACACGGCCATGGACATGAACATACTTTAGAGTTTTTGTAACTCCTGAGCTTGGCTACACGTGAATGGTCTCGAGCTTAGCATATTTGCATCATCATCTCCATCTTGAAAGGAGTTTGATCTTAAACTTGATGGTTGTTCATCCTCAACCATGGCAATAAGAGAGAGATCACAAATGTTGAAGGTGTTATGCACTTGATATTTTGGGGGAAGGTCGATTTTGTAGTCGTTGTCATTGATTTTTTTAAGCATTTAAAAGGGACCATCACCTCTCAACATCAATTTAGTTTTTCGTTAGGATTGAAGCCTATCCTTTTGAAGGTGAAATCTCTTGGTTCAAGAACAATCTTCTTCCTCCCTTTGTTGGCTCGCTTAGTAACATCTTGGTTCTTCTTTTTAAGCTTGATTCGTACCCGTTCATGTAGCTTTTTCATGGCCTCCACTTTCTTGTTTCTATCTATGCTAGTCATAAGGTCACTTGGCAAAGGAGTGAGATCCAAAGGGGTTTGGGGGTTTAAGTTGTATACACATTCAAAGGGTGTTATGCTTGTGCTTAAATGTATAACACGATTGTATGCAAATTCCAGCAAAGGTAAGTGTTCCTCCCAAGAAGTCATTTTGCCCTTAACCATTAACCGCAACATAGAACCCAAGGTTCTATTGACAACCTCGGTTTGCCCATCGGTTTGTGGGTGGCAAGGTGTAAAAAATAACAACCTTGTGCCAAGCCTACCCCACATTGACTTCCAAAAGTGACTAAGGAACTTAGAGTCCTTATCACTCACAATAGTCCTTGGAACACCATGCAATTTTACAATATTTTCAACAAACAAAGAGGCCACACTTGATGCATCTTCATTTTTAGAATAAGGAATGAAGTGTGCTATCTTAGAAAGTTGATCAACGACAACAAAAATGCTATCCCTACCTCATCTAGTACTCGGCAATCCCAACACAAAATCCATAGATATATCAAGCCAAGGATGTAGAGTAGTGGGAAGTGGGGTGTATAACCCATGAGGTAGGAGCTGAGATTTGGCTCCTTTGTATTCTACACATTGGCCACAAATTCTTGCCATGTCCTTGTGCATTTTAGGATAATAGAATTACTCCTCCAAGATTCCGAGGGTCTTATCAATACTAAAATGACCCATAAGACCACCATCGTTTGCTTATCTCACACAATCGTCTTTCCTTAAATAAGTAGCCATCAAACTTGGCATAGGGGTTGGGACCCCTAGCTGAAACCCATCCATCCCTATCCAACTCTTCACTTTTCCTATAAATAGGAGCGAAGTGAGGGTCCTCGGGATACAAATATTTGAGACTCTCAAAACCCATCAACTTAGACAACAAAATAGACACAAGAACATGTTTTCGAGACAAAGCATCAGCCACCACATTGTCCTTACCCTTTTTGTAATGAATCACATAAAGAAAAGTTTTAAGAAACTCAATCCATTTGGCATGCCGTAGATTAAGCTTGTCTTATGCCCGTAGATGCTTCAAGTATTCATGATCCATTCGGATCACAAATTCTTTAGGCCACAAATAATGTTGCCAAGTGGCCAAGGCTCTAATCAAGGCATACAACTCTAAATTGTACGTAGAGTAGTTTAGAGTTGCTCCTTTGAGCTTTTTGCTAAAGTAGGAAATAGGCTTCAATTCTTGTATTAAAACCGTGCCTATGCCGACTTTGCTAGCATCACATTCGACCTCAAAAGTCTTGTCAAAATTCGGCAATTATAAAAAAGGGGTCGTGATAAGCATAGCTTTCAAGTCCTCGAAGGCCTTAATTTGTTCATCTCCCCATTTGGAAGGCTGATCCTTTTTAATCACTTCGGTCAAGGGGGCGACAATGGTTCTAAATCCTTTGACAAAACATCTATAAAAACTAGCCAACTCGTGGAAGCTTCTCACTTCACCTACGATTTTGGGAGTTGGCCAATTTTTAATGGCGTTAATCTTAGATTCATCTACTTCGACCCCTCTTGAGCTCACCACAAACCCAAGAAATACAATCTCATGGACACCAAAAGAACA
>NW_025858135.1:0-5230 GCF_002878395.1 Capsicum annuum
CATTTTATGTGAACATTACTAGTACATGTAAAATGTGGGGTGTTACATCCTCCCCCCCTTAGGAACATTCGTCCCGAATGTTAACATAACTGTATAGCCTAGGCAGGTTTGAATTTTTGGTCACACAACTTTTAATAACATAACTAGTATTCAAACACATACCTATTAATGTTCCTCCTCTGTATCTTTTGGTCCCTCCTTGTCTTCAAATAGATGAGGGTATTTGGATGTCATTACTTCCTCCGGTTCCCACGTTATCTCTTCTACTTGGTTGTTTCTCCAGAGTACCTTTACTGATGCCATTTTTTTGTTCCTTAACTTTTTAAATTGGCGATCTAGAATAGCAACCGGTACCTCTTCATAAGTAAGATCCTCTGTGACCTATACATCTTCTATAGGAGTGATACGAGAGGGGTCACCTATGCATTTTCGAAGCATTGACACATAAAACACTGGATGAACCATTGAAAGTTCCTGGGGTAGCTCTAATTCATATGCAACTTGTCCGACCCTCTTGGTAATCTTATATGGCCCTATGTAACGTGGGCTTAGTTTCCCCTTCTTACCAAATCTCATAACCCCTTTCATTGGTGATACCTTTAAAAATACCCAATCTCCAATAGAGAATTCCAGCCCTCTTCTCCGAATATCTGCATATGATTTATGACGACTTTGGGCTGTTTTTAGCCGTTGTTGTATCACCTTAACTTTTTCCATGGCTTGTTGGACTAAATCTGGCCCGAGCAAGGTGGTTTCACCCACTTCGAACCAACCAATTGGTGACCTACATTTCCTCCCATACAAAGCTTCGTAAGGTGCCATCTTGATGCTCGAATGGTAGCTGTTATTATAGGCAAATTCAATAAGAGGCAAGTGTTCTACCCAGCTACCTTTAAAATCTAATGCACAGGTTCGCAACATATCCTCAAGTGTTTGAATAGTACGCTCTGCTTGGCCGTCTGTTTGGGGATGGAAGGCTGTACTCAAATTCACTCGCGTCCCTAAACTCCTTTGAAAGGACTTCCAAAATTTTGCCGTGAATTGAGCTCCTCGATCAGATATAATAGAGAGTGGGACCCCATGTAGCCTAACTATCTCTTTGAGGTATAATTTGACATATTCTTCAGCTGTATAATCACTTCTTACTGGCAGGAAGTGCGCTGATTTCGTGAGTCTATCAACTATCACCCATATGGAGTCAAACTTATTAACTGAACGAGGCAAACCAGTTACAAAATCCATATTAGTCATATCCCACTTCCAAGTTGGAATCTCTATACATTGCATGTAACCACCTGGCTTTTGGTGCTCTACTTTGACTTGTTGACAAGTAGGACATTGAGCCACAAACTCTGCAAGGTCCTTTTTCATGCCTCCCCACCAAAACACTCCCTTTAGGTCATGATACATCTTAGTAGATCCTGGGTGGATGGAATATCTTGAATGATGAGCTTCTTCCATTATTCTCCTTCTGAGTCTATTAACATCAGGCACACACAATCTATTTTGGCAATAAAGTACTCCATCTTGTGTAAGCCTAAACTCCTTCATTATACCCTGACTTACTTTCTCCTTAAGGCATTGTAGAATAGGATCATAACACTGTTTTTCTTTCACTTCCCTTATCAATGAAGAATCGGTAGCATTATGTACAATAATATCCTTCCTTGGAGTTTCGAGTAGACGAACACCCAGATTGGCTAGTTGACGCAGATCCTTAGCCATGCCTTGCTTTACCCCTTTCTGATCACTGGTACCCATGAGTGTCTTACGACTTAGAGCATCAGCCACCATATTTGCTTTCCCTGGATGGTATAATATATCAATATCATAATCTTTTATTAACTCTAGCCACCTCCGCTGCCTCAAATTTAGATCTTTCTGCTTGAAAATATACTGTAAACTCGTATGATCTGTATATATGTCCACGTGTATCCCATACAAATAGTGGCACCATATCTTTAAAGCAAATACAACCGCTGCTAGCTCAAGATCATGTGTTGGGTAGTTTTTCTCATGTGGTCTCAATTGTCTCGAGGCATAAGCAATCACTTTACCATGTTGTGTTAGTACACACCCTAAACCAACTCCTGAAGCATCACAATACACTGCATATCCCTCTGAGCCTTCTGGAAGCACTAGCACAGGTGTTGAGGTTAGCCTACTTTTCAACTCTTGAAAGCTCCTTTCACATGCATCATTCCATTGGAATTTGGTTTCCTTGTGAGTTAGCTTAGTAAGAGGTGCAGATATAGAAGAAAAACCTTCAACAAACCTTCTGTAATAACCTGCCAATCCAAGGAAGCTTCGAACTTCTGTAGGTGTCGTTGGCCTTGGCCAATCTTTCACATCCTCTATCTTTTGTGAATCCACCCTTATTCCTTCATCCGATACAATATGGCCCAAAAATGCCACTGACTTTAACCAAAATTCACATTTGGAAAACTTAGCATACAACCGGCGATCACGGAGAACTTGTAGCACTAGTCGTAAATGATTTGCATGGTCCTCTTCTGACCTTGAATACACCAGAATATCATCTATAAATACTATTACGAACACATCCAGGAAAGGCTTGAATACCCTATTCATCAAATCCATAAAAACTGCTGGCGCATTCGTTAGCCCAAATGACATAACAAGAAATTCAAAGTGACCATATCTGGTTCGGAAAGCTGTCTTAGGTATATCCTTTTCCTTCACCCTCACCTGATGATAACCTGATCTCAAATCGATCTTTGAAAAGTATTTGGCACCCTGTAACTGATCAAATAAGTCATCAATTCTGGGGAGGGGATATTTATTCTTAATTGTCACCCTATTCAGTTGTCGGTAGTCAATACACATCCTCAATGTGCCATCCTTTTTACGCACAAATAAAACTGGTGCACCCCAAGGGGACACACTAGGCCTTATAAAACCCTTTTCTAACAAGTCTTTCAGTTGCTCCTTTAATTCACGTAATTCTGCCGGGGCCATTCTATATGGAGGGATAGAGATAGGCTCAGTGCCTGGTAATAAGTCAATACCAAAATCTATTTCTCGTTCTGGAGGCAAACCAGGGAGTTTCTCAGGAAAGACATCAATAAATTCATTCACTATTGGAACAGACTGGATAGTTGGTGATTCTGCCTCCACGTCTCTCACTCTAACGAGATGACATATATATCCCTTTGATATCATTTTTCTGGCTTTAAAATGAGAGATAAACCTCCCTTTTGGTGCCCCAATATTGCCTTCCCATTCAAGGACTGCTTCATTTGGAAAGTGAAAGTACACTCTCTTGGTTCGGCAGTCAACGGTGGCATAGCAAGAAGCCAACCAATCCATACCCATTATAACATCAAATTCTACCATTTCTAACTCGATAAGATCAGCTAATGTATCTCGGTCGCAGATAGTCACTATGCAGTCACAATAGACTCTTCTAGCTATAATTGACTCCCCAGTTGGTGTAGACACCGCAAGTGGTTGATTCAATAATTTAGGTGTTCTACCAAGCTTCCCAGCAACTAATGGAGTAATATATCACAATGTAGAACCAGGGTCAATTAATGCATACGCTTTATGTGAGAAGATGGACAATGTACCTATAACCACATCGGGTGAAGCTTCTAGGTTCTATCGAGTCCCTAGAGCATATGTGCGATTTTGGGCCACGCTGGAACTAGCTGCCCCTCTAATACCTCTGCCGCGACCTATAGGAAATTGCTCACCTCTACCTGATGGAGGCACTGATGGTGATGCAACAGCTGATCCAGTAGGCTGTGCCATATCACCCCTGCGTCTTCTTGGGCAATCTTTTAGTACATGCCCTGGCATACCGCACCAATAACAAACATCTGTTCCCATGCGACACGCACCTATATGATATCTCCCACATTGTCTGCAAGGCTGCCTAGGAGGCATTTGCTGGCTTCCCGAATATCTTGTTGTCCGTGTACCTTGGCCCTCACTTCTCTGCCCAAATTGATCATTTCTAGACCCTTGAAGTTGTGGTGGAGCACTAGCTGTAGAGTAAGAGGATGATGGTCTGGGTGGCCTGTTAGAAAATCGTGGCCTAAACTCACCCTGGGGTGGTGTAAACTGTCCTGTAGATCTGGCCCTCTTGGATTGCCCCCTTTCTATTTCTTGTGCCCTCCTTCTTTGTCTCTGATCCTCCAGTTTCTGTGCAAAAGCTTGCATCCTCGCTATATCCATGTCCTTATTCAAAGAAGCAATGGTACAATCTCTAACCAAATATGAATCCAACCTATCCACATACCGATGGACTCTATCTGCCATAGTAGCAACAACATTAGGAGCGTACCTGGCCAGAGAATTAAATTTAAGATTGTATTCCCTCACGCTCATATTCCCCTGATGGAGGTTCAGGAACTGATCTGCACGGGCCTCTCGGATCTCTAATGGCAAGTAATGATCAAGAAAGGCCATTTTGAACTCTTCCCAAGTAGTTGGAGGTGTATCTATGCCTTGGGACTGCTTCCAAGCTTCGTACCACAACATAGCCACACCCTTCAATCTATATATTGCCAACTCAGCAGCTTCTGAACCACTCACATGCATAACATCTAAGGTGTGTTGGATCTGATCAATAAAATCCTGTGGATCTTCATTTGGATCTGATCCAGTGAATGATGGAGGGTCTAAGTTGAGAAAATCACGTATTCTCGTACTGGCTGCCCTACCTGCACCAACTGCACCTGCAACTGGGCCTCCTTGTCTTTGACCTTGGCCAACAACTATACGAGTCAACAGTTGAACTGCATTTCTCAAATCCTGCACAGAAGCATCAACAGGTGGTTCTGGGGGATTTTCACTCCTTCCTGGTACATCAACAGATGGAGGGGTTGGAGACGTCTGTGATAGAGACTCATCTAGAGCCTCACTTTGTTGTCTCGCCCGATTGGGTATACCAACTACCACTTCTACTTCCTTTCCTTTACCTTTACTCTTCCTTGTCTCTGGCATACTTACTATACAAAATAATTCAGGGGTTAGACATGATACACTTATAATATTTGGCTTTATGGCACGATCTAAAGAATGAAAAGAAAGTGACAACTCCTAAATGCCACGTAGCCTCTTGTTTATAAATGTGGTGTACAACACATCGATAAACAAGATTCTACATAGACACGGCTTTGTAGACTCCCTAGGACGACCCGCTCTGATACAACTTCTGTCACGCCCCAAATCCTATTAAGGCGGACTGGCACCCGTTGCCGGT
>NW_025858136.1:0-1090 GCF_002878395.1 Capsicum annuum
CCGAGTTGGGGTTTCATCGTTGTTGAGGTTTTCTATTTGAGCTTTCGGATTCGGATTTCTTTCGACTCTTATTGTCATCAAAAATTCGATATCGGAAGGTCCATTCCTTAACTTTATCTTTTCATTATTTCGAATGTGGTTTGTTTTGTTGTGATTTTGCGATTTGGGTTTGGATATTTTAGTCGTATTAATTGTTGTTGCGAGTATGAATTACTCATGTGCATGAAATGTTGAATCTCTGTTGGACGTATATGTTTGATGTGGGTTTCGAATGTTGAAAAGGGATTTGATGATCGAATTGGTTTAGTCATATGGTTGAAAAAGGATTTTGGGGTGGGAATAAGAAGTTGTTAAAAGTTGAATATAGTTAAATTTTGGACTATTGTCATTTTATTTAATTCAGATTAAGCATGAATTTGATAGAATCATTTTAAAATCAAAAGCTTGATAGGCAACATAGGTCGGGTAGGCGAATTTAAGGATTGTGGATTGATGGAATATTTGATTTGTGTGATTGAATGGTTTTTGGCTACATGTGCTTTGGGATCACTTGTATCATTTAGCCGGGGAATGCCCTGAAGTACTTGTATTATTTTTATCCGGGGAATGCCCCGAAGTATTTTGTACCCGGAGGACGTTCGTAATGAAGGCCCGAGGCAGCGGGTTGGAGTTTAGTTTAGGACTAGCTTAGAATAGAATAGGTTTTACCTTTCCGTATGTCGTTATTTTTGGACTGTATAATTGGACTGAACATTATTATTTTGGTTTTGGATTGTGGTTTGACATGTTTGTTACTTGTTTATGTGTTTTATGTGGTTTATACATTCGTGATGCCAAAATAGCCGATACACTCCACCAGGCGACCGTGGTCAAACTACGGGACGGAGGAGTGCCTAACACCTTCCCCTCGATCAACAGAATTCCTTAGTCGGAATCTCTATTCGCGGATCAGTTCTACAGAGTCAAAATCATTTTGAAAAGGGTTTTCTAAAGGTGACTTGGCACACCGGACTATGCTAAGTGGCGACTCTGAATTTTGAATTAAATGAATCCTTTTCGAAAACAAATTTTCATCTTTTGTCACTTAATA
>NW_025858137.1:0-3989 GCF_002878395.1 Capsicum annuum
AAAAAATGATTTGAACTTTTCGCCCTTCACTAAAACACTTTTCAATAGACAAAGTCGTCTTTTTACTATTTTCTAATAATTTTTAAAAGTTAAAAATTTATTAAAATTTAGTTATTAAACCTTTTCTTATTTGAGTTATGTACCTTAAATTTAGGATTCTTTTGGATTAATGTTGTATGGAAAAAGTCAATCATTTAATAGACACCATGCGTTTTTCCCTAACAAGTACTCTGGTGCACTAATCGAGATGTATATACAAGTATCATAATCTATAATCTATATTTATAATCTATATCTATAATATATTAAAAGTGTGAAGACCCCTAGAAAAGTGATTTGAACTTTTTGTCCTTTATTAAAAGTATATGTAATAGACAAAATTGTCTTTTACTATTTTTTTAAAATATTTAAAAATTAATTAAAGTTAAAGCCTAATTATTAAACCTTACCTTATTTGACTTATATACCCTAAAATTTAATATAAAACCTTACCTTATTTGAATTAAAACCTAAAATTTTGGACATCAAAATTCTGTTAAAACAAATTACTAGAAAAAATTGGCCAAATTGTGACACGAGTATCAAATATGTCTAAGAAATTCTATTGATTTATTATTTTTGGTTAAAATAAATGTTGATTTTTTTTTTTGTTTTTGAGTTGGACTCCAACTAAAAAGTCAAAAGTCAGTTGAGTTCTCCATAAACAAAGGTATAAGGCCGTATACGGTCGGTACTTTTTCAAAACAAGGTGTTGTTTTTGTATGTATCTCTCGCATTATTCCCTGCCTATATATAAGGTCTCCGCAATATACAAGAAAATTTGTATTCTAGAAATTTGTGAAAATTTGCATTCCTATCGTTTTCTTTGATAAAATTATCTTTTAGAAATTTAGTAATTTTGATATATTCTGTTACTTTCATTCTTTTTTTTATTGACGTGAATTTATTTTAATTATTTAATTAGTTATAGTAAAGAATCAATGATCATGGAAGAAGGAGAATATGTTAAAGAAAATACAAGGTAATTTCATGTTGTTGTTGTTGTTATTGTTGTTGTTGTTGTTGTTGTTATTATTATTATTATTATTTTATATTTAGATATGACTTTAGTAGGTGATTCCAACATTAAGTTTTATGCACCGATAAAGAGTGAATTTATGCAATTTTAGACGGATGCAGACCTACCGAACATTAGAGGTTGATAGCAAAAAACAACAACAACAAACCCAGTGTACTCCCACAAAGTGAGATCTGGGGAGGGTAAGATGTACGCAGATCATACCCTCTACCTCCAAAGAAGTAGAGAGGTTATTTCCGATATACCCCCGGTTCAAGCTAAAGGATAGTAACAAGTGGATGGATGACATAATAAAATCAGGAATAAGAAATAGTAAATTGAAAATCAGAGAAATACGAAATACGCAAAAATAAGAGCGACACGAAAAAAAGAAAATAGGGACTAAGACACAAGACATAGAGCCCCCACCTAGTCATACCATACATACACAAACCAAGGACACCTATGTACAAGCCTCGGATTACTAACCCGGCTACACCATAACACCTCGGACTGCAAGCTACGACCCACACACTCCCATTAGCCTTCTACCCTTATTCGTGACCCCCATACCTTCCTATCTAGGGGTCATGTCCTCAGATAGCAAAAACAAGTAGAGATTGATAACAAAGGCCATTAAGAATGGTATGCCCACACAAAGATAATAACAAAAGTATGTTGGTAACTTTATCATTGAAAACTTTTCTTGTGAACTTCGATACAGTGATGTAGACACCAAATTTTGTCTCTCCCTAAAACCCAAGTTATTTATTTTTTTACCTTCGTCTTACCATGTGTCCTACCCCGTGTGATATTCCCCTTCACAAGATATACCAACACACAGATTTCCATCAATAAATATACATACATCCCATATACAGAGGTGCCTTCATCTTTTTTTTGCTTTATTTTCTGGGGAATTAACAGACACAGCAACCAAAATCGCACACCACTCACGCACACACCACTCTCACACATAAAAACCAATGAAAGAAAAAAGGAGAGAGATCTAATTCTTCTCCTTCATACACCCACACACAGTGAACGGAGATTTGGTCAGAGTGAGCAAAACAGAGAAAGAGAAGGTCAAATCGTGAGAATTGAGAGCAAAATCGAGTGAAAAGGGTAAGAGAACGAGTTTTATTCTCCGTTTCCAGTGGTTATCAGGTGAAATCGGCTGGAAAACATTGAAGATCACTGGATTATCCCTTGGAAAACCCCAGTCGTTGTTTTATTTTTCGCTACTATTCCGACAAGTTCACCGAAAAACACCCAATCATTTCTCTGTTACTGTTCCGACACGTCCATCAGAAAAATGACATAGTTGGTCTCCTTGTTTTTAAATTTGATCCAAAACTGGTTCATTGTCGCTACTCCATTTGAATTTGCATCTTATTTTGGCCCGCTTGGTATTTTTCGTGGGTTTTTCGTATCGGTATTGAGAAACTAGGTTACTGTTTGGGAGTCAATAGGGTTATTAAATTGTCATTCCTCAAATACTGAGTTGAAGTTTGGTTCGTGGTTGAGGTTCTATTCGGAATTCTAAGTCTGGGTTTTCTAACATTATTATCAACGAAATCTATTCTTCAAAGGTCCAATTCTATCTTTTCTCCCTTTAATTTACGTAATGTGAATAATTTGTTGTTTGGTATGTTTGAATCCTTATTGTGTGTTGGTTGATGTTAGTTTCGAACTTTGAAAAGTGAATTGATAATCGAAGCATGGGTTTGATTGATAAAAATAAAGTTGGGGAGGGAATCGAAAAACTGAAAAAAGTGAATATTATGATATTTTGATTCATTGTTAATGTTGAACGTGATATGTCATCAAGCGGGTAGGTAAATTTAGAATTGGAGGATTGATGGCATGTTTGAAAAATGTGTTGGAATGGTTTTGTTTTATCGCATTTAATTCAATTGTACCCATTTGGCCGGGGAATGCCCCGAGGTACTTGTATCTATTCACCAGGGAATGCCTCGACGTATTATGTACGTAAAGGAGGTTCGTGATGAAGGCCCGAGGCATCAGGTAAAGCATTGGAGCTTAGTTCAGGACTAGTTTAGAATAAGACTTATATTTTTCGCATTTTTCTATTTTGGACTATGTAATTGGACTGTGCACTATATCTTGAGATTCGTTTTGTTTTGGTTTGTTTGATTTATTGTTTTATGTATTTTGTGTGGTTTATACATTCATAGTATTAAATTAGCCGATATGCTCCACCAAGCGACCGTGGTCGAACCACGGGATCGAGGGATGCCTAACACCTTCCCCTCGGTCAACAAAATTCCTTAACTGGAATCTCTGTTTGCAAACCAGTTTAAAAAGAGTCAAATCGTTTTGAAAAGTATTTTCCAAAGGGTGACTTGGCACACCGGATTAATTCAAGTGGCAACTTTGAGTTGATTATAAAAAATGAATCCTTTTCGAAACAATTTTCATCTTTTGTCATTTAATAATAAAAAACCTTTCAAAACTTAAAATCAATATTTTTGGTTAAAAAAGGGGAGTGACAGATCTGGAGACTCCACTGGGGATTTTTTTTCAGAATTCAAGCTTATTTTGGAGTTTTATCAGCTTAGTTTGGCACTATAGGTGTATAAACATTTTGTTTGTGTTGTTTTGTGTTATTGTTTTATCATTGTTGAGTGTCTACATGCTCGCTGTTTACAGTTTTTATCTTATGTATTACCGCTTTATATCTGGCATCATGTGCATAACCCGAGTTACTCTTTCTGCAACAAGTCCTGGAGTGCATGTCGTGCACACGAACTCTAGTTGAGTCATACTTATTTTAGGAAAGGGAATCGTCGGTGTTATGGAGTGGGTGGAAAGCTTTCGCAGACACTATCGACCATACGCACCCCCGAACAGCCTTGTTAGTGAACCCCAGCGTAGGTCAGCCTTTAGGACATGCTTATTTGCATCATAT
>NW_025858138.1:0-1037 GCF_002878395.1 Capsicum annuum
TTTTAAGTTTGGGACCCCTTTTTACATACTATATAGGACTGAATTAGACTAGGACTTTTACGGGGTCTTACCCTAAGACTGATGGTGGCTCGATTGGTCTCCCTTTTCTCCTAAATCTAAGTTATCTCCTCCTTGTATTCCTAGCTCCTCCTATCTTAATGTTACAATCCACCTAACTAAGATTTAATTGAAGTTGGAATCCATCAAAGATCTCTTTCTTGCCTCATATTTTCATCTTGACAAAATCAAAAATGTCAGTAGGAAAATAGACACAGATGTTACTCTTGTCAGGGTAAGATTGGATCAAGTTATTAAGACGGGGTACAAGGATGGCTTCAATGATTCAGACCACTACAGACTTTTTCTGCCGTTATCATCACCCAATTCACTAATCTGAAGAATGTCACTACTCAAATATTGGCCTACTTCTTTCTTAATTTTGAGAATCTTGCCTCTACTGCTTCTTGATAGAGTTTTTAATACATTGTGTTTTTGTGGATTGTAGTTGGAAATAATGTCACGACCAAAAATCTATAGGTCATCATGGCACCTGTCGTGGTGAACCTTGACAAGTAAGTCTATCACCCTAACCAAAACAGAAAGAGAGAAAAGACAATAATAACCCCACAATAAGGGTTTTAGAACGAAATTGAACCATACAAGCATAATAAATGCGAAAATAAACATAACAATGCAGCCATGACTCCTAAAATCAGGTGTCACAGTATAAGAACATATCTAGTACAACTTAAATTCAAAAAATACATAAGATATCAAAATATAATAGAAACTCTATATCAGAAATGAAAATAAAGATATAGTCTATAAAGAAAGGTAGCAGAAGACATCTGGACGCTTGAAAATCATCAACTACCTTGAAAGTTGCAACAATCGCCCGAGTTAAGCAATATGGGGCACACCCAAACCTAAATCTATACCAAAAGGGTATAGTAGGAGTGAATACGGTCCACTTATACTCAGTAGGTATCATAGGCTGAACAAGCATTAATAGGTTCTACTATATATATATATATATA
>NW_025858139.1:0-1780 GCF_002878395.1 Capsicum annuum
AAAGGTTGAATCTATGCATATCTGATCCATGATTATATGACTGACATAATACGTGAATGTATGACTGAAAGTAGTAATGAGCTGATCACACATATCTGATGTGTAAATTCATGACTAAACTTACTCATGAACATGCAATAGTAAAGGTATCAAGTTTGAACTGAGAACTGAGCATGGAACTTAATACCAAGTTTGGAACTGAAATATGAACATGAGAATGAGTAAGTTTAAGGAAATTGTTACCTTGAACTGATAATATTGATAAGTTTAAGATTAATTACTCCATATGCATGATCGGAAACATGAGAACATAACTAAGTCTGGGACGTGGTAGATATACTGAATATCATGATCTGAACTGAATCTTGAAAACATGGCATGCGACTGAAGTTGGAGTTTGAGGGTTAACTTATGAGTACCCCTTCTCCAAACTGGATTCATCTAAAGAAAATAGAGCAGCATGTTTATGTCATGAAATTTTGGGGGTATGATGTATCTCCCCCTTAGGACACTAAGTCCCTCAAAGAATACTGACTTGGATGAGCTACTGAGGGAAATTGAGGTGATGCTCAAGACACCTAGGAACTGAGCCATGACTGAATAACTAGGATCTGAAACAGAGACATGATACATGAACTGAGCTGAACACGAGTGCATAAATACACTAACTTATCTGATTAACTGAATAAGTGATAGCTAAATACTAGATCTGCAAAGCTAAACTGTACTTAGTCTGAATAGCTGGGCTGAGATTTTTGAGTTTTATGCATAGGAGATAAGGAATAACTGAGTAGAATAAGGTATCTGAGCATGGATTCATGAAGTCTGTATTATTTGCAAATGCGAGACCAAGCATACAACATGGCTCTGAGGTATTCTATAAACTGGGGTACTGAAATATTGATAACTGAGTACTGACAACATGAATGCTATGGTCAAGCATGTCCGGGACTGAACTGAGTTTTGAATGTGGTTACTGAACTGAAGATGACATTATAACTAAGCCTATAGCTAGTATACAAGTACTGAATTCAAGGACTGAACACTAATCACTGTGTGCTAGATACTGAAACTATAATTGAGTTGGCAACTGAGTTTTTGATGGCTATATACTGGGGACTAACATAAGTCAAGGATCTAAATGTACACTTACACTTTGTACTTTCCCAACTTCTAAATACGACCCCTTTCTAGATGTTTACTTGAACATTTATCATGACATTCAAGCCTATCTTCACAGCTACATCCTCGTGCAAATTAAGCATGCAACAATCTTCTCTTATCTAAATGACTGCTCATCACTACACTGTTCCATAAGGAGAGCTAACTGGAGGAGTAAATCAGGAAGACCTGAAACAAAAATAGATACAAACTAAACTTGACACATGACTGAAACTTGAGGAATAAAATATCAATAGTTTGGATTTACCAATAATTTATCAACTGAGGATATATATGAAATAATCTAAATGTATCTGATATGTAGGGGCATAGCATGAGTCATGGAAGCTAAGTATACTGGAAAGCATGATATACATACATGAGTCTTGAGATGTATGACCAGAGTCTAGAGTTTTCTGTACTCGTGGGACATGATTCGAATACTAAGGGAGCTGGAACTAAACCCCTTATACTGGGAACTGAAGCTACACATAATCCCATGGAAAGTGTGTGAAAGTAGATTATTCTCATGGAACATGATTCGTATTGTGGAGTAAAATGGACTCCTTATGCTGGAAATTGAATTCATACATAATTATAGTTCGTGGCCATAGATTTG
>NW_025858140.1:0-3142 GCF_002878395.1 Capsicum annuum
AAATCTTTCAAAGTCTTTAAAGTATGCCCATGTGTTTTTCCTATATCATATGTAAACTGTTTTTATGAATTGCTCTCACTTATGTTATATAAAAGCACATTATTTTAGATTGCTCTGCTTTGACCCCCAATATTTCAGGATCTGAGGCACAATCCTAGGGTCCCGCTAAGTCATAGATTGATCTGTCAGAAGTTTGCAGTTGGTGAGCCTCCCTTATTTCGGAAGACCGTGTATATAGAAAAATATTGTTTAATTTCATTTCATGATCCGACTTGGGGGCCTTGTCCTAGTTTTTAGATAGATGTTGATTTTCTGTTAGTAGAGATTTCGCAAACTGATGTTGTGTCTTTTGAATGTTAAGAACTTCCTTTCGTATTGATGTGTTGAGTTATGAGATTGACCATGTTTTAGTATGTTAGTATTCCACATTTCTTTACATTGTATGAACATTGTGTATGATTACCAGATAGAAAAGGACGTTCGGACCTTCATGATTCAGGATATCCTTCACGGCTAGTACCTCGGTTCTGGTTGTGACACAAATAAAATAAATGAAAGAATTATTCTTTAAAACAAATTTAAAAAGAAATGTAGGACACATGAATTGACACCAAGGAAGTATCAATAGATAAGTTTACATTCTGCTTCTGATTTTAGTTTATGTTGAATTGCACTATCTTTCTTTAGTTTATTCTTGTCTTTTAGAATAACCACTACCCTAAATTATTTACTGATTTCATTGTGCAATTAAGGAAATTCCATTATTAGCACTAAAATTGTAATGCATATCTTTGTGTTAACCAAATTTCATCGAAGGAGTTGATATATGCAGTTATAGAATTACTTTAAGTTTCTTTATTAGCATTTGCTGCACTTTTCCTTTGTTTTGCTTATATTCCCGTTTTGTATTTAAGTGTCGATTATTCACGTAAACAACAAAAATATTCAAGAATGTTATTACTAGAAATAGCTTTAACTAATGTCGTTTTTATCATGAATATCAAAATAGTTTTCTTTTCAAATTAACTAGTACTCGATTTTAAATTAGTGTCGCTTTTAGTAAAAAAAAATTGTTTCATAGATGTCTCCTAAAGATTCAATTAAAACATAGTAATTATTTTCAACTTTATTCTTATATTCCTTTAAAGAATTATTTTGTAATAGTGCTTAATTCTCCAGAAATATCTAACAAATAAGGTCGATAACTTAATAAACTATATTTTTTATTTATTATTTTTAATGGGTATAAAATGAGTTAAAGTGACACTTAGGGCTCATTTGGCCAAAGATAGTAGTTTCTGAAAAAAAAAATTGATAAAAAATATTTGGCCATACAATTTATCATTTCTTGACAAACAATTCAAATTTCCAAAAAAATTGATTAAAAAAAAATCGGGTCAAATTCTATTATTTGAAAATTTTAAAAAATTTAAACTTTACCCCAACCTTTTATATTTTATACACAAACACTATGCAAGGTGAAAATGGAGAGGGGTGTGGTGTGTTCCAGATGATCTTATTATGATTAAAACAGTGGAGTTCTCAAGTCAACAATATTTTCATCACGTGAATATCAATGGATTTTGACTATGATTAATAATGATGATCTAATCTAATTTATATTAATTAACTAGTTGATATGTTAATTCTACTACACGTACCTAGTAACATGAGAAAATTGAAGAATAGGTGTCTTTTAAGTCTTGAATGAAGGATTGATGACATTGACCAACAGATAGGGTCAAACATTATTAGGAAACTTGATCAAGTTAATTGTGGACTTGATTAATATTTTCAAAACTTTCTAATCTTTTCAAAAATACAAATCAACCCAACCCACACCCTCTTCAATCCAAATCAACCACTCTCTCCTCTCTCTCAATAGCTTCTCTCAACTCTCTCCCAACCAACAGTTCTGTAAAATTTCTCCCTTCAACCCCTGACGACAAATAGTTGGGCTTCGAGTTCCCCTTTTCAATTCAATCAACCTGTCTCTCATCCCTCTCTCGACAGCTTCTCTCAACTCTCTCCCAACCAACTGTTCTGCAAATTTTTTATTTCAATCCTCGGTGACTTCAACATCCAACTACAAATAGTTGGGATTCTAGCTCCTTTTCGACTTCAATCGACGTGACAACCTTGCTCTCCGGCCACAACAGCTTCGAATTCTTCATTGGTCCTTTTCTTCTTTCACATGTAAAAATTTATGGCTTTTTTAGTTTTGAAGAAAACGAGGAACTTGAGCCAACTTCTCTTATAGTATTGGTTAACAATTTCAATATTTTTTGCACTAATTTGAAATACGATCTGAATAAAACCCTAATTTCTGGTATTTCTTCTCTTCTCTTCTCTTTCGAAGTGAATTATGATATTTTGTTGTTTGTTGCATTTTTTTGAATTTTTATTTTTATTGTTTGTGTTTATAAAAATAAAAGGACAATTTGGTTTGATTTATTCTGTTCTTATTCTTTGTAAAAATGATGAAATTGTTGTTTTTTGTTTAACAAAATCGTGATACTATTTCCTCCAACAGATTACCCATCTGGTACAACATATTAACCATCTGATGCAATAAATTCATCATATAATGCAACAGATCAACCATCTGATGCACCAGAGGAACTATCAGATTACAATTCTGATGCAATAGATTAATAATCTGATGCAACTACTTTACCATATGTTGAACAGATTAAGCTTCGGATAAAAAATCTGATGCAACTAATTAACCATCTGGTGCAATGGAAGAACCATCAAATTAATGATCTGATGCAACAGATGAACATCATGTTGGATAAAATCCTACCAATGTCCTACAGGAAAAGTCCAAGACTTGATTTTCCCAACTGATAATTTATCTGTCGCGATAGAAGACCCTATGTTGGAAGAAATCTAAATAATATTGACCGTTGATAACTGTTCCAACAGATCACTCATGTGTTGCAATAGATGTGTGACCTATTGCACAGACCATTCATCTTTCTCAACAGATGAGTGATATGCTTTGTATTGTCGTAACAGATTACTCAGTCATTGCTACAGATTATTTAACTGTTCCAACAGATCACTCATATATTGTAACAGATGATGTCATAACAGTTGTGTGATCTGTTGAACAAACTATTCATCTGTCTTAAAAGAT
>NW_025858141.1:0-1204 GCF_002878395.1 Capsicum annuum
TTAAACGAAATATACTTGGATGATCCCCAACCACCCTGGCACGCCCCAATTGATTTTGGTCCTATAACACACCCGAACCCCGGTCTCACCCCTGAAATTGTGGGCAATAGCACACTAATTTGGCCCAAAAATATCCCATTCAAGCTGTTTTGCCCATTTGTCCACCCAAATGGAAACAAAAAATTAAATGGACCATACTAGGACGATCCCCAACCTCCCTTGCATGCCCCAGTCAATTTTAAGCCTATAGCACACCTGAACCCCTGGCCCACCTCAATAACTGTGAGCTATAGCACACCGATTTGGCCCAAAAATGCCTCGTTCATGCCATTTTGCCCGTTTGTCCACCCAAATAGCCACAAAAAGTTAAACGGACCACACTGGGATGATTCCCAACCTTCCTGGTAAGACTTGATAGATCTTTCAGCCCACAGCACGCCCAAACCCTGGGTCCACCCCCAAAACCCTGGCCTATAGCATATTGATTTGTCCGGAAAATGCCCCGTTTGCGTCGTTTCGCCCATTTGTCTACCCAAATGTCCACGAAAAATTAGACGGACCACACTTGGATGTTCCCCAACCTCCTTGGCACGCCTCGGTCACTTTTTAGCCCACAACATCCCCAGACCCCGGGCCAACCCCCAAAATCGTGGGCTATAGCACATTGATTTTGTCCAAAAATGCCTCGTTCGCGTTGTTTTGCCCATTTGTCCACCCAAATGGCCATGAAAAATTAAAAGAACCATACTGGGACTATCCCCAACCTCCTTGGCATGCCCCGATCAATTTTTAGCCTGCAGCACGACCGGACCCCAGGCCTACCCCCAAAACTGTGGGCTATTGCACACCGATTTGGCCCGAAAATGTCCCGTTTGCGTCGTTTTACTTTTTTGTCCAGCAAATAGCCATAAAAAATTACACGGACCATACTGGGATGATCCCCAACCTCCCTGGAATGCCCCGGTTTATTTTCGGCCCACAGTACGCCCGGACCCCAGGCCCACCCCTAAAACTGTGAGCGTAGCACATCAATTTTGCCTGGAAATGTCTCATTCGCGTTGTTAGGCTTGTTTATCCACCCAAAGGGCCACGAAAAATTAAACGAACCACAATGGGATGATCCCCAACCTTCCTGGCAAACCCCGGTCAATTTTTCGCCCACAGAACGCCCGGACCCTGAACCTAACCCAAAAACCAGGGACTA
>NW_025858142.1:0-1803 GCF_002878395.1 Capsicum annuum
AGCAATCAATACATTGGCTTCAATAAATTTGGAAAGAGATTGGATCAGATCTAATATAATCCATAATGTGGAGAAAGAAGGTCCTGATAAGAATCAAGAGGATATTGAAGACGTTCAGACTGGAGACGTGGTAGCTGCTATCAAGGAAATCAAAGAAGCAAATCTTGAAATTGGACATAAAAGTATGAACGTGAAAGATGTTGAAGTAGATTCTGAGGAGACAGTTTCTAAAAATCAATATGCCAGTGATGGCATTATCGGAGAAAGCATTAAGGGAGATATAGTGAAAGTTGAAGTCTCAAATCAGTCATCCATCATATCAAGGTCAATCATTGGCTCAGAGCAAATATTGGAAGTTGATGAAAAAGTTAAAGATCTAATGAACGATGAAGCCCCAATTTCAGATGGAGAGATATACAATATGATTGAAGAGTTAGAAATGAAATCTAGTGGTGGATTTTTTATGATGCTAAGGATTTACAGAAAATTAATGATCAGATCATCATCGAATCAAATGAGGAGACTGCTACAGATAAAATATTCTTATATTATGGAGTTGCTTTAGAAAGAGTAAGTTCTAAAATCTTGAATCCTAGAGCTTTAAATTTTTCCATCCCATGTGTATCTCCAGGTAATGAAGTTGTGGAGGAGGTCATAGAAAGGGAGAGTTCAAGAACTCAACATCATAAAACACAACAAGGACAAATCGATGACGTAAAATCTTCATTATTGAAACATGAAAAAGTTGGGAAAAAACTACTAAGAGTTTCACCAAGGCATGGTTCAAAGCTTTGTTTGAGTTCTTCCACGACAAGCTTGGGGTAGCTTCCAAAAAATCACTTTAAGGGGGAGTGTGAAAGTATTAGAGTAGATTTTTTGGAATCATATGTTTCTAGCTAAGTTTCTAGAATAGTCTAGTGTAGTATTTAGGATAATCAAATTGAAGAAATATCTATATTTCTAAATATTTCTCGGTAGAAGAATCTAGAAAGTTATAGTATAGTCTCTTTGATATTTACTTAGTACAAGTCTAGATATTCTAGAGTGTTAGATATTTGAGGATGACATTTATAGAATAGGGTAGAATACTCTAGATTTGTAGTATCTAGAATCATCCCTACACAAGTATAAATAGAGGATGACACTAGGCATTTGTAGCCAACCAAAATCAAATCAATTCAACTAGTCTTCTTCTATACCCAAGTTTCCTTTCAATATCTTCCTTCAACTTTCTAGCTTCCTCTTCTTAGTTGAATCTTCCGATCTTAGTTAACGATCTTGGGCTAGCAGAAGATCTCTCCAACTACACCTTTCTTCTGCTATTCTCTACACATACGACATATAGTAGTTATATATTACAAACATTATTCCTCAGTATCAAGCAAGTTGTAATCGTATTTAGTTGATTAATGTGCTTTTGTGTAAAACGAAGTTACATAATGAAATTTCCTTTTTCTTTTTCACAGAAAAAAACGTATGATGATCTGAAGTAATTTTTCTAACTTATAAAGTGAGACTTTTCAATGTAAATTTTAATTAGTTGGAGGTTAAACTAGTATTGCATAAGCTTAGTAAGGGGTAAAATCCTTACTATCAAAAGATTTGATATTATAGGGGTTCAAGACTCCTTCATAGTTTATTGTTAATTAAATGTCTCTATTTTAAGTCCTGTGAATGAAATTGTTTTCAGTAGAGAGTACTTTATCAAGAGACTCTTTAATGCAAATCTGAATTAAATGATTTGCTTAATCCGCTCCCATTGACTGTGGATATATTTCAAATTGCTTTATCAATATGTATCTA
>NW_025858143.1:0-1411 GCF_002878395.1 Capsicum annuum
GTGGTTGGAATTATCACCTAGATAGAAAATAGGAGAAGACCAACAAAGAAGCCTCACGAGCATCGAGGGTAGAAATGATGTACATCAAGTCTAGAAAACTTATGCCAACAACAACTGCAGTTAAAATAAGGAATCTAAGTGAAGTCGGAAAAATTTTGAATTTTAAATTTCATCTCATGTCTTCTTGTTTGTGTTTTCGATCAGGTCCACTATCGTTGACCTGATCGGAACTAAAAACGAGATTGAAAGGTAAATAGAGTATCATTGCTTCCTTAGAAATATGGTTATAATTGATTGTGTTTTCTTTCCTTGACATGCTTTCATCATTCCTTGGAGAAGATCAGATGCTTGCTGTAGTATGTGAATCCTGATAATTTTCAAGCTTGCCTCCAGCTTGTTGATTCTGTATTCAAGCTGGTCGTTGCCCTCTTCAAAGTTGGTAAAGAGTTCCTCGTCTCTTGTGAGCTCGATCAGGAACACTACCTTTAAAGTTGTGAAATTCTAGAAGCCCTTCAGAATACTTTCTTCAGAAGCCTTAAAGAATACATGAAGGATCTCTGTGTTTATTAGGTTAAAATGTGTTGATGCACGTTGAAGATATGGTCCCAAAAGTTGAACAACACATTTTTATCTAAAGTTGCTCCATGCATCTTGCTCAACCAATTTGATAAATTAGTAAGCATGGAGTTACATAGCGTGTGATCTAACCCGGCTCTACCAAGCCTATCAAACATTACGTAACTCTAAGCTCATTACTCTATAAAAAAAATATGACTGAGTTAGTGCAAAATCGAATGAGCTCAATCTCTCAGCCTTTCTGTTGGTTGCTCTTCTCCAATATAGATGACAAGATATCTGCTATGCAAAAGTCTACACAGTCGCCAGACATGTTCCCAGGAAATCATGTTTGGCGATGGTGTAGACTTTTGCATAGCAGATATCTTGATATCTATATTGGAGAAGAGTGATCAGCAAAAAGGCTGACAGATTGGGCTTTTTTTCTATGTGCACTAACTCGGGCAATTTTTTTTTATAGGGTAATGAGCTTGGAGTTACGTAATGTTTGATAGGCTTGGTAGAGCCGGTTTAAATCACATGCTACGTAACTCCATGCTTACTAATTTATCAAATTGGTTGAGCAAGATGCATGGAGCAACGCTCGATAAAAGTGTGTTGTTCAACTGTTGGAACCACATCTTCAACGTGCATCAACAGATTTTGACCTAAAACAAACACAGCGACCCTCCATGTATCCTTTAAAACTTCTGAAGAGAAAGTGTTCTGAAGGGCTTCTAGAATGCCACAACTTTGAAGATAGTGTTCCTGGTCAAGCTCATAAGAGATGACGAACTCCTTACCAACTTCAAAGACGATAACGACCAGCTTAAATACAGAATCAACAAGATGGAGG
>NW_025858144.1:0-2117 GCF_002878395.1 Capsicum annuum
ATTAATGAAGTCCTGTGGGTCTTCATTAATATCTGATCCGGTGAAGGTGTGAGGATCCAACTTAAGAAAGTCTTGCGTTCGAAGGCTAGCTGCCCTATCTGCACCACTAGAACCTGTAGTAGGAATGGCTTGTCCTTGAGCTTGTCCAGCAACTATACGAGCCAAAATTTGCACCGCATTTCTAAGATCTTGATCAGTAGCATTAATAGGTGGCTTTGAGGATGTGGTTCTTCTCCTTCTTAGCTCTTATGGAGTGGAAAAATTTTCTGATACATACTCAGCTTGAGCCTCACTTTGATTAGCTTGTATAGGTGGTGTCTTGCTAGTTCCTTCTCCGGCAGCCACATCTATTCGCTTTTCTATACTCTTACTCCTCGTAACCGGCATCCTTACTATAATAAGAGAAACAAAAAGATTCAATGGTTAAATATGACTTTATCTACAACATGGGCTCTATTGCACGATCTAAGATATGAAGAAAAGAGACAATCCCTAAATGTCCCATAGCCTCATGTTTATAGATGTGGTGCACAACACACCCATAAACAAGACTCTACGTAGACACGGCTTTGTATACTCCCTAAGATAACTCGCTTTGATACCACTTTTATCATGCCTCAAATCCTATTGGGGCGGACAGGCACCCATATTCGTGAAGGCCCAAGAGAACCAACCTATAACCTTGGAATTCACATACATGCAACTATACTAGGAAAAGGTTTTTCCATATACGGATATAATGCCTTAATGAAAAAAAAAATATAAACGACAAGCCCTAAAACTATATACATAATAGACTTGGCTGTTGGGGCCATAACATCTACAAGATAACACACTACCATGCTTAACTTTACATTTGTCTACAAAGCCTCTAGACAATACACAAAATTTAGCTAAGGTCGAGACAAACCCCCGCCATACTATTAACTTTTATACAATACCAAAAATATATGGAACCAACTCGGAAAGCCCCGAAGCAAACTGGAGCTTACCAATAGCAGATGGATATCCTGGGCTCCTACTGAGGAGGCGTGTTTGCCGAAGCACCTGTGCCTGTAGCATGAAATATAAGTCCCCCTATAAGGGGAGTCAGTACGAAAAAAATATACTTAGTATGCAAGGCGGAAAAGTAACAATACATGACATAAAGACTCAATAAAAATATGGAACAAGTGTAAGAATAGTTCTAGTAGACCACCTTTACATTTACTTGTGGAACAGGGTACATTATATTTCTTTCTTCTTTTTACCTTCTTACTTCATTATCTTTGTAATCCATATGATACAGATGACCAGTTGATCAGTGGTAAATAATAAATCAGGATCGGGCCATGCTAGGATTATGCCCCTGAGCTGCCACTACATATAAAGTATCGGGATCGGCCCATGCCAGGCTTATGCCCCTGAGCTGCCACCCATTTAACAGATTTCTGTTACTTAGTTTAATTAGCCTTTTGAGATTGTTATTTCGGTGATCATAACCTTATGGTACCTTAAAACAATGATCTATCAATAAGAGACATGTAAATAGGCTATCAATGCAATAACAATGAAGTAAGGAGTTGTTGGCACACTAATGAAGTGTTTAGGAGCTAAAAATAATACATGGGTCTTATTTGAGTAACCGGAGAAATTCTGAAATTTACTAGTGAAAATAGGCTTGTAGGATAGGTAGCAAGCATGTATCGAGGTGGTTTAACACATTAGAGAGTGGGAATAAGTTCATTAGTAACATGGGATATCATAGGTGCTATTTGTAGCACGTGTTTTTGGATGACCTTGGAAGCTTACTCAATGGAACAAGTATCACTTTTCACGCCAAGAGTGCAAATTAGAGTATGCCTTACATACCTAGTTGTAAAACTCCAATACCAGCCCAACTCGACTTCCCGCACTTTTAGATTACTTATCTATAATGAAATATATGGCAAACTAATATTAGCAACCAAACGTCACATTTTGGCTATTTAACTTCACCAAACTAGTGGCCGGGAAGTAAGCCCTTAATTTATCAAAAAAGGGTGTCACTTTAACCCTCTTATACTCCAATTACATCCACATACCATACATATTCATATAATATCCCCCGACACAACCTCGGATTCATTTCACCTTCC
>NW_025858145.1:0-2700 GCF_002878395.1 Capsicum annuum
GGTAACCTGAATTTTGATTTGGTGGAGGGGACATCAGGTTATTTTTTGTTTTTACAGAAATTTTCTTTACATGTTTGAAAATCTCCACACGTGATCATTAATTATCTACTTTTTCTTTTACTTCACTTCAATATTTAAAACTCTCGAATTATATAAATTGGTATCGTTGCTCTTATTCATATTTTTTTTGTATTCAAAACTCTTTAGGCAAATGCAGTAGCTGGCAAGGAGGGGGTTTGGAAGAAGGGGTGGTATTTTCAACCCCTTCTCATTGGATATCTGAGAAGTTAGAGAAGCAATGGATGTAGTTAAAGCGCACTATTAGCTATAAATATTAATTACATTAGGGCATTTTATGATAAGAAACTATAAAGAAATAGACATATAAGAAAGACGAGCTTTGAGAAAGTTTTAAGATCAATAAGAACATTTTGAGTTTCAAAATTTATTCTTACGTTAGCGAGTTGGTTGTTATTAATGATATTGACATTATATATATTATTTCCTTTTAAGAAAATGGATTGATATTTGTGGATTTTGTACCAAAGGATGACGCACATATTACACTTCAGTTGTAAGATGGTTATACACTTATATTTGGCCTCTTATTTGATTTGCTTTGTCGTCTGGGAAAGTTTAGTGGATGAGATGATTTTCTAATGACGGATTAAGGAAAAAAAATCACGTAACTCTTTTTAAGGAATAAGGTACTCATTTAATTTTCTGATAAACATTAGGCTCTTAAACTCACATAATTGTTTTTAAAGTTCACTGGGTTGGACAGCTATGCTGTTTTCTTTTTGTTATTTTTATTGGTTTAATCAGTAAATAGTAAATGTTAATGATACCGATAGTGTAAGCAGCGCTAAACACAACAAATAATTTTTTCGTTGCTTTTTTATTGTTTCTTCGTTTTGTTGGTTAATAATATAATATCAAAAATATTATTTTACTTTTTTTAAAAAAAAACAACACAGGACTTTTCTTTTTAATTAACAAAGATGGGAATAAATTAAAAATGTGCAAAATTAAGATATATTTTTAAAAACTAAAATCAAAGTAGACTCTCTCTCTCTCTCTCTCTCTCTCTATATATATATATATATATATATATATATATATATAGTTTGATGTTTTGGCTAAAAAATAAAACATAAAATTAAAAAAAGAGTCAAAATTCAATTAATAAAAAAATTAATTTTATTTGACGTATAGTAGATTTTAGATTTTTATTGAATTTGAGTGAAAAGAAACAAAATATACAAATTACAATAAAAAAGAGAAAGAAAATACAAGCGATAAAATTTATAGTTACACTTCACTGACACCTAATAATTAATATAGCCTTACCATATGTGATACTCTCATACTCATATGGAGCAAAATTGTAACGACCAAAGGGAGTTGGTGGGAATCGAATCTGCAATCAGGTTGTGAACGTGAACCCATTGAACCACTGCGCTGCAGCCAGCCTTTGCTCAATGTGGGTTCAAACGAATATGTATACTATAATTAAAAATAATTTTTGTTGAATAAATAAGAAATTTTCGCATGAAGTGGGTTCAGTTGAACCCACTTGGCACCATGTGGGTCCGCCTCTGGTTGTCACACAATAATTGTTCGATTTCTATAAGGATTTAACTTTATCACTTCATTGAACCTTTACTTGATCGAGAAAGAATGATCAACATGCATTTCATTTTAATAACATAAATAACTTATTCATTACATGACTTAGGACATAGAGTAAGGAGTATAACTTTACATAAGGTCATCAAATCAGGTTGAAAGGGGTGCTTTGTCAAGTTTCAATTAATCA
The DNA here is from genome assembly GCF_002878395.1 of Capsicum annuum. Lineage (NCBI taxonomy): Eukaryota > Viridiplantae > Streptophyta > Magnoliopsida > Solanales > Solanaceae > Capsicum > Capsicum annuum. The sequence goes on from NW_025858145.1 coordinate 1,820, forward strand.
GGTTTTGTGATTCTAAATGCCCCTTTGACATCCCGAAAAATGGACATTTGCAGTAACTCCTTGCAAGCTATTTGTAGGTTTGGTGTATCATTATTTTTGCATCTATAGAATTAAAAATCACTTTAATGAGGTTAAATTTATCACAAAATATTACTATATGTATTTTTATCTAAAACTTTTCGTGCATCGCGCGGGTACTATACTAGTTCTAGTCAATACAAAAAAACCTTGAGCTTATATTCTTGTAGGGTGATGAAATATGGTTTTGCCTGATTCCTAAAATTAAATTTCGAAATAAAATGACAAAGTTTAATAAATTATAGGCCATTACAAATCAATACATCCGTAAATTTAATCAAATAAAATTAAATAAGAGCTTCTAGTACAATTTATAATTTGTGATTCTTTCTAGGAAATTACTTGTGGGTTCTTTAATTTGTGTTGATAGAACAATTTATAGTTTAGTTCTTTTTTCTGTTTGAATGTTGCCACATTCAAAATTCTCTGTTGACTTGCAAACCATATGAAATAGAGTTAAAGAGAGAGACTTAAAACAAACCCCACAAACAATTTTTTGAGTCCTTTCACTTATTTTCCACGCATCAAGGCGATAGTGCGTTGAACAATTGGTACCGTGTTATCTCATCAGATTTATTTTTCATAAATCAAGGCTACAACGCATTGAGTGATTGATACCAGCTCATTACCCCATTAGGATTGATAAAGTAAGGCCAATCCTTCTTTGCTTATACTCCATATGATGAGGATTTTTATTTTATTATTAAAAGGTCACTAGACATTTTGTTTAGTGGCATAAATTTGCCCCAAAAAATGGACAATTATTTGTATTTTCATTGACCATATTTTCAATTAAAATCATA
>NW_025858146.1:0-2513 GCF_002878395.1 Capsicum annuum
ATTACCTATGAACATTATAAGTTACTTTCATACTAAACATGCCCTCAAAAGATAAATAGGACTAGCAAGCCAAAAGATATTATATGACTAGGCCGTTGGAGCCACAATGTCTACGGTACGATACATGACCATACTATACTTTACGTAGTCTACAAGGCCTCTAGACAAGAAACATTATCTTATAAGGGTCGGGACAGGCCCAGCCTCATGATAAGATACTATACAATGCAAAAAGATATGATAAGACTCAAAGCCCCGAAGCAACCTGGAGCTCAGTGACTGTGGTTGATATCCTGTACTCTTACTAGGGAGGTTTATTAGCTTCTGTACCTGCAGCATGGAATGCAGGCCCCCCCAAGAGGGACGTCAGTACGAAATAATGTACTGAATATGTAAGGCAACATGTACTATATATGAGATAAAAAAACACTCAAATGAAACCATGTACTGCTGTAGGGTAAAAGACCACCTTTATGAATATTGTGGAGTCATGTATCTTATAACAATTATGTTACTTTACTCTTATTACTTGAATAATCTGTGCACAGCATGTAATACAAATGACCAGCTGATCAGTGGTAATTCTATATCAGGATCGACCCATGCTAGGCTTCTCTTTCACCCCTGGGATACCCCCTGTAATACTGGGATTGACCCATGCTAGGTGATTTTTCACCCCTGGGATACCACCCAACAGAAGCAACTGTAGACATATATCTTCTTATTTCTTTTGAGATGAATCTTTGGTGGTCGTAACATTTGAGCAATAAGACTATAAGCATGACAAATGACAAGTATGTGTCCATGTAACATCATATCATAATGAAAAGAGTGGGTTGTACAATTAGTGAAACATGTAGGACATAAACAACGTATGAACTTTATTTAGCTAAAAAGAAGACTCATCTGTCATGGTACCCAATGTATGTATGCAGCAGTGACAATGCTCGAATATGGACACACAAGTACATGTTAAAGAGTGGAGTGGTTACGTCGAAGTTTGTAAAGATCTGTATGTGCCAATGAAGACTTTGGATTCCATGCCAAATAATAAGAGATCGAATAGCCTTACATACCTCGACATATCAACTTGTTTTTGCGTCGAAATGACTTCTTTTCTTCCAACTATTTATCTACAATATCATGTTTTAAAGCTAGTATTAGCAGCTAATCAATGCATCTGGACAGCCCAATTTCACAAGACACAACACTTTGGCAACAAACGTATAACCATCAACTCAATGGTGTTATTCCGACTTTCTCAATTCTAACTGTATTCAACCAGCATACATTATCATATACATGATGTATACAGCCTATATTAGCTCTATAACATGCTGGCAACAGTCCATAACTACAACACATAACCATTTTACTAAACGCTCAACTAAGAAGCACAACATCTCGTCGTCTCCCTACATTTCGTCGTTAACAATTCATACTGTCCCAACTTTGAACCAGATACTCCCAACATACATATACATCAAATAAATCTTAACATAGTCACAAAATAGCTCAAAACGTAGGGGGAAACGTGAAACAACAGCCCCCTCAACAAAACAGTCCAATACCATTTTGGAAGCACATAAGATCATATAAGGATACTTGTTTCCAAAGAACTAGCAAAACAGTCCAGCAACCTTGGCAACCATATACACACTATAACAGGTTAATAACCTCAACTTTATATCATATTAAAGTCAAAAATCAGGGTAAGAATCGTTCCAAAGCCAAGAAAACCAAACAACAACTTTCAGGACACAAGCTGTCCAGAAATTCCTGCACAGTGAACCAGCCAACTTATCTTGTTTTCCATGGAAAATTCATATCAAATATATGGTTATTTTTACATAACTTAACTCCCAAGTTGTAGGTCTAATTCAAGAACTCAAAAAGTAGCCTTTGGTTGCCTTCCAAGGTGAAGAAATGCCAAGAGAAACTTAGAGAGAACAGCTGAAATTTTTTGGTCTTTTCTTTGGTTAACCTAGAGCTCGGTTTTGGTCCCTTTCTAAGGAGACTTTAAACCGACTTTCTCCTAATATTTGTAGCTGATTAACTCAAGTTGGTCAATGACTAATTTTCCCCTTTCACTTGGGCCTTTTGGATCTCTAAATCAATGGGCTTTAGTGGCCCATTTCCTTACTCTTTCTTGCACTTTGTTTGGGCCCAATTTTGTTAGTAGTGAATGAATGTAGTTGGGCCTATTATATAAAAATCTTGGGCTGAACATCTTGGCCCAATATAATGTTAAACCATTGGCTTAAATAGCCTCCCTAACTTGGGCTTCGTTTTTCACAAGACTTGGAATGTTTCGGCGTTAAGCCTTGTCTTCGTTCCCCTTTCTTTTTACTAACGTCTAGATTTCAAGTGAGTTCACTTATGAATGAATTCTTCTCCCTCATGTATATATAATTTTTAAGCTAAGCACACAGGTGACTCACCTGCTAGCTTCCTAAGTTCCATAAGCATGTCAATGATTTTCTCCGTTTAAGGCCACATGTAAAATGTGGGGT